>NW_007231591.1:221446-264029 GCF_000164805.1 Carlito syrichta | reverse complement strand
CCCCAACCCTCCCACCCCACCCCCCGTTCTATTTCATGATTGAACAAACCTGGAGGCCTAGCTCAGGAGAGGACAGAAGGTAGAGCAAATACCAGAAGTGATTGCTTCTCCATTTCCCACTGAGAGATGGATGGAATTAAAGAGAAAGTTAAGAAAACTGCTACAAATGAAGAAAAACCATTGAAAAATCACGGGTAAACTTAAGAGCCCCAACAAAAACACAGTGCCTGAGAAACAGCTATTGGAGCACAGATAGTGGCTATATCCCAAAATGACTGTACCCAGAAAGTACTTACAGAGATCAGAAAATCATTGGATAGAAATGAATAAAAATCAAGAAATGTAAAAACTAAAAAAATAAATGAAATTCCAATGAAGTTGAACAGACTCAAGAAAGTATATTTAGAAATAACAGAAATAAAGAACTCCATCCAATAAATAAATAACAAACTGACAAGCATAGGTATTGACCAAGCAGAAGAAAAAAACCTCAAAAGTGGAAGACCAAAATATGGAATTAACACAATCTATTAAACATATTTTTATTTTTTTATCTTTTTTATTTTTTATTTTTTATTTTTTTTGAGTTGGAGTCTCACTCTGTTGCCCAGACTGGAGTGCAGTGGCCACTCCCGCCCACCGCAGCCTCGACCTGCTGGGCTCTGGCGATCCTTCCGCCTCAGCCTTCCAAGTAGCCAGAATTACAGGCACGCGCTACCACGCCCAGCTGATTTTTTGATTTATTGTAGAGATGAGGTCTCGCTGCCCAGGTGGGTCTCGAACCCGCGGGCTCAGGCAATCCACTCACCTCAGCCTCCTAAAGGCGTGGGATTACAGGCTGAGCCACCAAGCCCAGCTTATTAAACATATTTTTAATATTAAGAAGAAAGAAAATACTCTCCAAGAGATGTGTGCAGTGTTCTTAAGAAGACAAACCTATGTCTCGTTGGTATACCTGATGAGGAAAAAGAAATGGAAAACACCTTTGAGCAAACATTCCATGAGGCCATTCAAGCAAATTTTCCTCATCTGGCCAGAGACACAACTCTAAAAGCATAAGATATTCAGAGAACCCCTGCAAGACATCTTATGAAAAGACCAATTCCTAGATATACAGTAATTTACCTAAAGTAGGTATGAAAGACGAAATTCTAAAGGCAGCAGGGGAAATAGGTTGGACTACCTACTTGGGAAGACCAGTTAGAATTGCTCCAGACTTACCTGCAGAAAAACTATAGGTCAAAAGGGATTGGACTTCAATCCTTAATGTTCTCAAAGATAAAAATTTCAACCAAAAATTTCATACTCAACTAAGCTGTTTCATCAGTGATGGAGAATTAAAATCCTTCTGTGTCATTCAATTCCTAAATAAACATGCTGCTTCCAGACCAACTCTACAAGATGCTTAAAAAGGTGTTGTACACAGAAGAAAAAAGAAACCAAAGAAAGACCACACACTTCACAAGATCACAAACAAGCACAGAAGCAACAGAGCACAAAACACAGACATGAAAACCAAAGCATACACATATATTAACACAAAAGTTAAAATAAAACAAAACAGCCTTATAATAGCCCTATGACATGGACAAACTTTCACATTTCAATAATAAGCCTAAATGTGAATGGACTAAATGCACCAATGAAAAGACATATAATGCCAAACTGGATAAAAGAGCGCAACCCAACAATATGCTGCCCCAGGAAACAACCTCATGACGAAGGACAGCCACAGACTTAGAGGATGGAGAATAAACTTCCAGGAAAATGGGGGGGGGAAAGGCAGGATATCATAATTTTAATATCACACAAACAACTTTCAAGCAAACCAAAAGTTTAAAAGGTACAGAACACTACATAGTGATAAAAGGTTTAATCCATTAACAAGAAACATCCATCCTAAACATATATACACCCAACACAGAAGCACCAGGATTTATAAAGCAACCTAAGTAAACCAAAAAAAAAAAGACATTGACTCTAACACTATAACTGAAGATTTAAATACTCCACTAAAAACCCTAGTTAGATCATCAAAGCAAAAAATCAATAAGGAGATCAGGAAGCTCAACTTGATGCCTGATCAAACAAGCTTAAAAGATACCTATAAACACTCCACCAACAACCAAATGATATATATTCTATTCATCGCCACATGAAACATACTCCAAGATAGACCACATCCTCAGCCATAAATAAAGCATAAACACATTTTGTAAGATTGAAATACTGCCATGCATCTTCTTGGACCATAGTGAAATAAAAATAAATATTGCCACCAACAAGATCCCACCAAAACACACAAAAACATGGACACTAAACAATAGGATGCTGACTCCCATGTCAACCCAGAAATCAAAATAAAAATTAAAAGATTCTTGGAAATAAATTAAAACAAGACACAGCCTTCCAAAACTTCTGGGATGCCATAAAAGCAGTACCAAGAAAGGAATTTATAGCTCTATGTACACACATCAAGAAAATAGAAAGATCACAAGTTAACAGCCTAACAAATCACCTGACAGAAGTGGAGAGGCAAGATCACCAAAACCCTAACTTTAGCAGAAGAATCCAGAAAACCAAAGCAAAAAAACCCAAATATTGGCTATAGAAGACAAAAATATAAAAAGAAATCAGTCAAACAATCATGCAAATATCAAGTCAAAACTGACCCCAAAGAAATACAGAAGATGGTCAGAGATTACCATGCACACTCAAATGGAAACTCAAAAACCTAAATGAAACAGAGGACTTTCTGACATCACACAACCTCCCAAAGTTGAAACAAAAATAAATTGAGACCCTAAATAGACCAATAACAACCCAGGAAGTTGTCACTATCGTAAGAAAACTACCATCAAAATAAAATAACAAAAGCTCTGGACCAGAAGGCTTTCCAGCAGAATTCTACAAAACATACAAGGAGGAGCTGATACCAATTGTACTGAAAGTATTCCAGGCACTTGAGAAAGACAGAACTTTCCCCAAATCATTTTATGAAGCTGACATCACACTGATACTCAAGTGGAGTAAAGAGTCAACAAGCAAAGTGAACTAAGGCCAATATCACTGATGAACATAGGGACAAAAATTCTCAACAAGATTCTAGCAGATCAAATCCAACAACACAACTCAAAAATCAGCCACCATAACCAAGTAAGCTTCATCCTCAGGAGGCTGGGCTGGTTCAACATTCAAAACATCATAAATGTAATTTAATACATCAACAGATATAAAAACAAGAACCACATGATTATATCATTAGATGCAGAAAAAGCTATCAACTAAATCCAGCATCCCATCTTGATAAAAATCCTTGAACACCTAGGCATAGAAGAAGCATGCCTCAAAATAGTAAGAGCCATCTATGATAAACTCACAGCCAACATATTGCTAAATGGACAGAAATTGGAAGCATTTCCGCTGAAAACTGGAACAAGACAAGGCTGCCCAGTTTTACTCCTACTAGTTGAACAGAGTGTTGTAAGTCCTAGCTACAGCAATCAGGCAAGAGAAGAAAATCAGGGGTATCCAAATAAGAAAAGAGGAAATTAAATGATCTTTCTTTGGTGATGATATGATCCTGTACCTTGAATATCCAAGATAATCTGTGAAAAACCACCTTGCCCTGATAAAGGACTTTGACAAAGTCTCAGGGTACAAATCAACATGCAAAACACAGTCACATTTTAATGCATCAACAACAAACAGGCAGAGAAACTAATAAAAAGCACAACCCCTTCACAATAGCAACACACACACACACACACACACACACACACACACACACACAAAACCTTGGCATCTTCCTAACCAGAGAAGCAAAACACCTTTACAATAAAAATTACAAAACGCTGCTGAAAGAAATCAAAGAAGATACAAAAGAAATATATTCCATGCTCATGGATTAGAAGAATCAACATTGTTAAGATGTCCATCCTCCCCAGGGCAATCTGCATATTAAAAACAATACCTATGAAATTACTAACACCATTCTTCTTAGACCTGGAAACGACAATACAGAAATTCGTATGGAAACATAAATGACCACAAATAGCCAAAACAATCTTTCAAAAGAAACAAAGCAGAAAGTGCAACACTTTAAACTTTATTATAATGCTACAATAATCAAAGCAGTCTGGTATTGGTACAAGAACAGGCATACAGACCAATGAAAAAAGACAGAGATTCCAGAAGCAAAACCTCAATTTCTCAACCAACTCATCTTTGACAAAGCCTCCAACAACAACCACTGGGGAGAGGAGAACCTATTCAGTAAATGCTGCTGGGAAAACTGGCTGACCACATGCAGAAGAATGAAACAGGACCCCTACCTATTACCGTACACATAAAAAATCAACTCCCAATGGATCAAAGGCGTAAACATAAAATCTCAAACTATAAGAATCTTAGGAAATGCAAGAGAAGCCCTTACAGAAATTGGAAAAAGCAACCAATTCCTGATCAAAACCCCAATAGCACATGCCATAATAGATAACATACACTAGAGGCATGTCATCAAACTGAAAAGCTTTTACAATGGAAAATAAACAATTAAGAGAGTGGAAAAACAGTCCACAAAATGGGAAAAAAATTTGCCAACTATATATCTGACAAAGACCTAACGTCTAGAATCTATAAGGAATTCAAACGCACTGAAAGAAAAAAACAAACAAACAAAAAACCCCATTCAAAAGTGGACAAAAGACATGAATAGACACTTCTCAAAAGAAAATATACGGGCGGCCAACAGACACATGAAAAAGTGCTCAGCCTCACTCATCATCAGAGAAATGCAAATCAAAACCACACTGAGATACCACCTAACCCCTGTAAGAATGGACATCATTAATAAAACAAACAACAACATATGCTGGCTTGGATGTGGAGAAAAAGGAACGCTTCTACACTGCTGGTGGAAATGCAAACTGGTGCAACCTCTTTGGAAGACAGTGTGGTGATTCCTGAAAGAACTAGAAATTGACCTTCCATATGACCCAGCAATTCCCCTATTGGAATAAACCCAGAGGAACTCAAATCATTCTACAAAAAAGATACCTGCATACGTATGTTTGTTGCAGCTCTATTCACAATAGCAAAAACATGAAATCAACCGTGTTGCCCATCGAAACTGAACTGGATTTAAAAAAATGTGGTACATATATACAATGGAATATTACAGAAATTGAAAGTAAGGGTAGAATTATAAAATATTTATAATTTTGGTACATAAAATTAGGGAACATGAAAAGCAAATAAATATAATAGAGCATACTAACATTTTCAATTTCATAATATTTTTATATTTCTCTAAAATTATAAAATAAAGTTTATTTAGCTGGCCTGAGATCTTTCTTCATATCCTACACTAGAGAACTAATTTTACTCTTCAGTAAAATAATAAAGACTCATGCTTATAATTCTAGCATTTTAGGAGGCTGAGACAGTAGAATTTCTTGAAGTCAGCCGGGCTCAGAGGCTCAGCCTGTAATCCTGCACCTTTGGGAGGCTGAGGTGAGTGGATTGCCGAGCCCGCGGGTTCGAGACCCGCCTGGGCAGCAAGACCTCATCTCTACAATAAATCAAAAAATCAGCCAGGCGTGGTAGCGCATGCCTGTAATTCCGGCTACTTGGAAGGTTGAGGCGGAAGGATCGCCGGAGCCCAGCAGGTCGAGGCTGCAGTGGCTGGGAGCGGCCACTGCACTCCAGTCTGGGCGAGAGTGAGACTCCAACTCAAAAAAAAAAAAAAAAAAAAAGAATTTCTTGAAGTCAAGAGTTAGAGACCAGCCTGGGCAAGATAGAGAGATCCTGTTTCTAAAATAAAAATACATATAAAAGAAGGAATTAGAGTATGCCAGGTATTTTGCTAACATTAAAAAGTAACTCTCAGCACATTTAATCATTAACAGTTTAAATGTGAGTAAAATAATAACAGAAATAATACAAATTTTGTAATTAACAAATCCCTAAATTTAAGCTCTACCTTAACTACATACTAAATAGTAGAAATTAACAATCTTTTTAAAGTCCTATCAAAATCAAAATGAACTTGAAAAATATTGTTGACATAAGTTTGTTGAGGTAAGTAAATAAAATTTTGTATATGATAATGTTTAAAAGAGTTTAAAATATGCCATTGATTAAATAATTTTATCATTTAGAAATAATCAGTTACTGAGAAATATCCTAGATCTATAATATTTTTTTTCTGCCTGAATTGTCCTATTGGAAAAGTTATTTAGGTAAGAGCAATCTTCTATTTACAATTTGCTTTCCATATCTTCAAAATATTATAAAGGGAGATTTCATATTAGCATAATGTTAGCATAATGTTTATGTATAAACATTATAAAATAATATTTTATACTTCAAAACTAATGCTTCATGAACATATGTGAGATTTCTCCATTTTGGACATCAATTAAAATAAGTTAACTTCTTTGTAATTTAAATTTAGCACATTTTTAAGGAAAACCTACAATGGATTACAAGTGTTATCAAATTTGTAACAAGTGTTAACTATTAAAAACATAATTGTCTCAAAGTTGCTTATAATTTTTAAAAGAAATCAATCTATGACTGTAGAACAAATAAGTATTCAGGAATTTGTACTCCTAGTTCTGAATATTTGCTAATGATCTCTCAGATCCAAGACATGTATCAATTTCTGTTTAAGCTGCAGATTTTGAGTTACACTCACCATTAGGAGACTGTATGAAATTTGATCAAATTGTTAATGAATGTTTATTCACATTGTAATAACTTAATACATAATATATTTTAATATTTTGAGATAGGATTATTATTTCCATTTTAGAGATATAGAAGTTATCTCTGAAGATAGCACTACTAAATTTGTGAGTACTCCAAAATTAATTACTATGAGAATGTCAGTGAGTCTACTTTTCAAATATGTAAAATGTTATAAAAACTACAGGGTATTATAAAATACCTACCTTCTAAAAATCATGGGTCATAAAAACAATTAAAATAATTTTGGAGAAAAATTCAAAACTAAAAAGAAACAGGATGCTTCTGTTTGCTAGAGAATAGAAGACACCTTGGCAAATTACAAAACTAAAATTCATAATTTTTTTTTTTCTTCTTTGGGCTTGAACAGTTAGCTGAAATCAGGGAAAGAACCAAACAAATAAGGAAGTTAACCTTTCCTTGGGACAGAAGTTCACACTCATAAGATCTGAAACATCTGCCTTGGGCCAAACCACAAGCTGAGGACAAGGAATCAGTATGCTGCATTAAGCCTAGATCACTGAAGAGGACTAAGGTGGCTCTGTGTTGATGGTATCCCTGGTTCTTGATAGAGACAGATTCAGACTCCTTAGAGGAAAGTATTTGCAGTTTAAGTACCTAAAAGTCTCACAGAGTGAAGAAAATTATGACTTGAAAATAATTTTGCCTAATCCACAAAAATCCAAACTAATGTGAATGAGATTTATTAGAAGGAACAAACAGCAGACTTAGACCCCCATGTGTTTAAATGTTGGAATATTAGCTAGAGGATACAAAAGAAAATGTAAAATCGTTAAGAAATAATGGATAACATTAAAAAATAAGCAAGTCAGATAAAAACATAAAAGTTATTATAAAAATCTGAAAAAATGAATTAAAGAAGTTTGAGAAAAAGACAACATTGAAATTTAAAACAGAGACCTCTGCTTTTAACTGTAATAAATTAGAGTATCAAACAAACTGTCTCCACAATAGTAACTATAAAGCTTCAGTTCATAATACTAATATTTGTTTTTTTAAGGCATTAGAAACTAAAAACATACAGCTAACACTTAAGAGGCCAAAGTCTAAAAAAGAAGGAATGTGAATTGAAATGAGCCTAACATTCTCTGCCATTTTTCCCTTGAGAAATGACTAATTCACAAGCAGCACTAGGCTGAGACATCTTGCAATGGATGCGTGGCTGAGATCTCTAGGCAGACTTGTGGGATTGGAGAGACACAGATTGTCATTCAGGGCAACTAAGGCCAAGAGGACTTTAGACTCACATCACTTGAAAAAGAATGGCAAGGTATCACTGTTCGTCTACTCTAGGAATTTGTTGATTTTTAAGACATATACAGCAAGAGGCAGAAAGCCAGGCAGGCAGTGGACACTAAGATGCTAAGCTCAGTTTATAAACAATTGTGAGGTACAGTTCTATCTTAGAACTAGGCAGAGTTAGCTCTTCTAAAGAGAAAATAAAATGGAATTCAAGGCCCACCAAGAATGAGCGGCCATGATATAAATGTTAAAAGCACAAGAGTAGGGCAGCATTCACAAACACTAACCTTAGTCTACATCGTTCAATTCTTATTTGGAAGAAGGTAATTTTCTCTTACTTTAAGTGTCTGCCTAAAGAAAAGTAAATTCTGGCTAAGAGAATTGAATATCATCCAGAGTCACTATGGGTTTTCTTACAAAATAGTCATCAGCCTTTCAAGAGTTGCCAGGCATATTATTCTACCTACTAGATTTTTTTTTTATTTTTTTTTGAGTTGGAGTCTCACTCTGTCGCCCAGACTGGAGTGCAGTGGCCGCTCCCGGCCACCGCAGCCTCGACCTGCTGGGCTCCGGCGATCCTTCCGCCTCAGCCTTCCAAGAAGCTGGAACTACAGGCACACGCTACCACGCCCGGATGATTTTTTATTTATTGTGGAGATGAGGTCTCAAGTTGCCCAGGCGGATCTCAAACCCTCCGGCTCAGGCAATCCACTCACCTCAGCCTCCCAAAGTGCAGGATTACAGGCTGGGCCCCTGAGACCGGCGTCTACCTACTAGATTTTTATAGCAAACTTCTAAACTATTAAAGTTATTCGTTTTAAAATCAAGAAAATGGCAGGACTGTACAATAGGCTGTTCCTGTTGACTTTATACTATGTGGTACAGCCAGCCTAACTGCAAAAAAGAAAAAAAAAAGGATGCAATGATTAGAAAAAAAGGAATTAATATATAATTATGCATATTATATACATGGCTAAATTTATAAAAAGTTAAAGTATAAAAAAATTTAATTCTCACAACTATGAGGAGAAATATAAATGTAATGACAAGCACTTGTGGATTTATATTTATATTTACTTATTTATACTTACGTTTGAAAATGTTCTTAATAAAAACATGTTTTAACACAGAAAAAATTTTGATATTGATGATACTATAAATTTTTATGTATTTTCTAGAAAGAAATCAGTTCATATGCCACAAAAGTTTTACCTTCCCACTCACTGCTTTTTCATCTAAGAAACATTCAGAGGTTAGGATAAACTTTTATGTATGCAGATGTTAATGGTGGTATTATTTATAGAAAAAAATTGAGTCTCACCAAAATGTTTGTAAATAATACCATTAAAATCAAGTAAACGGTGACACTTCTATGTGAATGATAATTAGTTAGCTATTTAAAATGTCTTTTAAAATTAATAAAATACATATTCACACAACAGAAATAATGAATACAAAATAACAACTTCAAGTATATTAACAAATCCAAAAATACCTATATTCAGATAACTATCTGTATAATGTCAGAGAGGGGAAGATGAAGATGAAGACAAACATACATAAGTATATTTGATACAAATGTAGTTGTATGGTTTTATATGATGGGAACCAAAAAAAAAAAAAAAAAACAAACAATTACTTTTTGGAGGAAGGGCCCATTGTAGTACAGGCTACCCCACTAGGTAAGTGTTCTAGGAACCTATTGGCATCAGCGTATTAGCTAGCATTGTTGAGAGAGGTTGCGTACAGCTACAGTGAATTTTCTTTTGGAGATTTTTTTCAGTGCATTTGCCCATTTCATGACGAGTGATTTACCAGCATACCTGCCCACACCGCATTGAGAGTTCAGCACTTTTTGACAAACAACCACCCGACTCCCATGCTCCACCCTCCCTATTCACTTAGTCTTGCCCCAAGTAACTTTTGTTGTTTCACAAGATGAAAAATGTCCTCAAAGGGAAACATTTTGCTGATGTGAAAGAGGTGAAAAAAAGAAACGACAAAGCACTAAAAAGCATCAAAATTGATGATTTCAAAAACTGTTTTGAGCAGTGGAAAAAGCATCTTGATAGGTGTATTGCATCACATGGAGAGTACTTTGAAGCTGACTGAAGTTTAAACATGTAAGAATAAATTCACATTTTTAAATAAAAATTTCTGGGTTTTTTGGGTCCCCCCCTCGTGTGTGTGTGTGTGTGTGTGTGTGTGTGTGTGTGTGTGTGTGTGTGTGTAATATATATATGCAATATATATGCATCAAAATAATCATCCAGATTCTGTCTTTTGGGAAAGAAACAAACCCAGATAGATGAGTTTCCATTTTTCAATAAAGAAGTCTAAGGTCTTTCCTCTTTCAATACTAATGTACTCAAAGGTTTAGTACCTTCTACCAGTACCAATATTTTTTTTTTTACAGATCCCTATGTCCATCTTATGTGGTGAAAAACATTTTGTCCTTTGACTACTCTGATTTGCCATGTACTTATAAAAGAATTCTAATTTCCTTATTCTTTTTATCATTTCCATGTTAATACTATAGTGTTTATTTAATGTGATAATTACTAGAAATCAACATATTAGTGAAAAGGAGTTACACTTTTCAAAAAATTAAACTATGAACACCATCTAACAATTAGAGCATATCTTTTTGACATATAACAAATGTGAATATGGGTCATTCTTTATTGATTATGTAGGTTGTTTTCCTTCAGCTGTTATTTTAAAATCTCAGTTCACAGTGGTTGAAATGTTTTGTTGTTTTGTTCTGATATTTTTGAATAACAAATTCTTTAAAAGCAGTTGAATATATATTTGGTCACACACTACAGTTGCCAGTTGCAGGTCTTTACATGTACTTGAAATATATTGTGGTTAATTATATCACTTATTAGACACAAATAAATGAAATTTACATTTTTGCATATTATTTATCTTGCATCCTTTTCTAAAAAATTAAAATACACATAAGAAAATCTGAAGAATTTTTTCTCCAAGAACTATAGAAAAGTAAAAATAAAATCTTTAAATGCATGTGTTCAGTTTTAAAACAAACTATTCACTTTCTTTTAAAGGCTAAATTGGCTAAATGTTGTAAGTTACAACTTCCATCATTTTTTCACTCATTTATAATTTGTTTATTTATTTGGTTCTTAGTGGAATTCTCAACTCCTTAAAAATAGAAGTTCTCTTTATAATTATATTATCTGCAAACAGGTACCTGGCACATCACATTTCTTACCATTGGGATAGAGTTCTCAATACATTCAACAAATTATTTGTCTTATATTCAGTGGTTCAAATCTCCTTTTCATTTTTTATATAAAGTCTTATACATAATACATAAGAAATGGATAAAAAGTTTCAAGGTGAATAGGAAGCAGAAAGAGCAATTATAGACTAAAAATAAAAGATTGTCTTGTAATATTTTCCTTAACCTTAAATCATAATAAAGTTAAATTTACGTAAATGTTGGTGGTATCATACAGGTTATAATATTAAAATTGTGTCATGGTATAGTACAAGGTGTCTTTTTACATGGATCTAGAATTATATACCTTTGTTGTTATCCATTCCACCTACAGCGTACAGCGTTCCAACTGTAGATTTTCTGGGTTTAGTTCTTGGACTTTGCATTAAAGTTCTTCTTTCTGGCAATAGATGATATTTCATTGCTTCCAGAATCAGCTTTTGACATTCCAGGTCATTCTTAAATAATGCATGATTTTCTAAATCAGCCAATATCTGTAAATAATATATAATCACTGTTAATAATGTTTTTTAAAGGAAGGAAATTTAATTATGATTTTATAAATTATTATGGCATCAGTACTTAAAATTAGAAGCTTAACTTCTATGATATTACCTCCATATCAGAGAGGGATGCAGAATATAGTAAGAACAATCACAGTGACAAATAAAAATGAGTAAAATGTTAGGCTTCAAAGAGAGACAGAATAGATATTTTTTTTCAATTTAAAATTATCTGTTATCATTTAGCTACGCAGAGAATAAAGGTACTTCTAAGGATCACCATTTTCATTCCCTTTCAGTTTATAAAAGCTGTTTGTAAGTCAAATATAGCTTCATATGTCATTTTCCCCTTCCTCTGTCCCTGGTAGACTATTTTTCTTCTTGATTCTTTCAAACTCACGTTTTTTCTTAATGGATCCTGTTTCACTTTGGGTGTCAGGAAAATATGTCCCGTAGGTTTAAAAAACTAATGAGTAGAAAATTTAACATTTACTCACTGGCCTTTTCTTTCACATTGACAAAAAATGAACATCTGAACACAAATGTTTATGAGTGAGTGAATAAGTGCATGTATGATGGTATAATGTAATTAAATAATTTTAACACATATTGTAACCTTAAATGAATTTATTTAGCATATCTAATATATTAATTACTGTTAGAGGTATCAGAAAGAATATAAAAACACATAAGATAGTCAATATATTATGTGGAAAAGAAAACAGGATAGATCTAAATCTGAATAAGTACTGAATGCTCTAGAGTTACCAATGCTTTGGAATCATATAAGTAAAAGTTTAATTACACTTTTGACTCTGTTTCCCATTTTTGTATACTAATACCTTAGCTCCTTTCTATGCACTTTTATTTTGAATACTAAAGAGAAACAAAGGTATGGAATAGAATTTTCATTTTTATTATTATTATTATTATTATTATTTTTTTTTAGGGAAGTGGAGTTTTATTTTACTGTAACGTTAAACATATTTTATTTCATTGTATTTTACATCAACTTTCTTTGTTATAAGATGCAAGAATTTTTTGTTTATTTTAGAGTTGCAGGGTGTAAGTGAGGATTTACTACAGAAGTAGGTCATGGAGGTGAAGTTTGGGCTTCTAGCTCGGCCCCCTCTCTGCCTGACAATGGATCAGGTACTCAGTGTGTTGCCACATGCCCGCCTCCTATCACCTTCCTTCCCTCCCTTGGCAATGTCCATTTTCTACCAGTCTCAACCCTGTGCTCATATGACTAGTGTTCAGGGTTTGCTTATGAGCAAGAATATGTGGTATTCAGTTCTTTGTTTCTGGATAGTTCATTTAATATGATGGTCTCTAGTTTCATCCAAGTTGTCATGAAGGCCATGATTTTGTTCCTATTTATGACTGCATAAAATTCCATTGTGGATATGTACCACATTATCTTTATCCAGTCTACTTTTGATGTTCATTTGGGTTGGTTCCATGTATTTGCTATTGTGAATAGTATATGCAGTAAACATGTGTATCTTTTTTGTGGATCAATTTATGTTCCTCTGAGTAAATTTCCTGGAACGGGATTACTGGATCATATGGAAGATATTTTTAGTTCTTGTACAAGTTTATATTCTCACCAACTGTGTAAAACCATCCCCTCTCTTCATAGTCATGCCCGAACCTGTTTTTTAACTTATTAATGATAGCCATCCTTACTGGAGTTAGATACTATCACATTGTAGTTTTAATTTGTATTCCTCTGATGATTAGTGAGGCTGAACATTTTTTCATGTGTTTACTGACTGCTTGTATGTCCTCCTTTGAGAAATGTCTGTTCACACCCCCTGCCCAAATTTTTTTTTTTTTTTTGAGTTGGAGTCTCACTCTGTCGCCCAGACTGGAGTGCAGTGGCTGCTCCCGGCCACCGCAGCCTCGACCTGCTGGGCTCTGGCGATCCTTCCGCCTCACCCTTCCAAGTAGCCGGAATTACAGGCATGTGCTACCATACCCGGCTGATTTTTTTATTTATTGTAGAGATGAGGTCTCACTGCCCAGGCAGATTTCGAACCTGCGGTCTCAGGCAATCCACTGACCTCAGCCTCCCAAAGGCACAGGATTACAGGCTGAGCCACCGAGCCTGGCTCCCTGCCCACTTTTAAAGGAGTTTGTTTTTTTTCCTTTCAATTCATTGGCATTTCTTATAGATACTGGACACCATGACTTCAAAGCATAACACAATTTTTCCCCCCATTTCATAGGTTGTATCTTTACTCTTTTGATGGTTTCTTTTGCTGTTAAAAAAAAAAAAATCAGTTTGGCAAGGTTCCACTTAACTATCTTAGCTTTTGTTGCAATTGCTTTTGAGGACTTGGTCATAAAATCATTGCCTACTCCAATGTCCAGAAAAGCATTCCATGTGTTTTCTTCTAAGATTCTTAAAGTTCGAGGTTTTACACTTAAGTCTTTGGTTCTATATATGGTGATAGGTAGGGGTCCAGTTGCACTCTTCTGCATGTGGCTAGTCAGTTTTCCTAGCACCATTTTCTAAATATGGTTTTCTTTCCCCAATGTCTGTTATTGATGACTTGTCAGAGATAAGCTGGTTGAGGGACTGGGTTTTTATTTCTAGGTTATCTGACTTGCTCCATTGGTCTACTCCTGTACCAATACCATGCCATTTTGGTTACTGTAGTCTTGTAATATAGCTTACAGTCTGAAAATATGATACCTCCAGCTTTGCTCGTTTTGCTGAGGATGTTTGGCTATTTGCACTTTGTTGCTTTCACATAAAATTCTGTATTGTCTTTTCTGAAATTCTGAGAAAAAAATGTTGTTGGCAATTTGATAGGGATTGTGCAATGAATCTGTAGATTTTCTTGGGTAGGATGGACACCTTGACTGTATTGATTCTTCCAATCCACGAGCTTGGGATGTTCGTCTATTTGTATTATCCTTGATATCATTAAGCAGTGTTTTATCGTTCTCATTGCAAAGGTTTTGATGTTTCTGCTTAGGTGGACAACAATTTCATTTTGTGTGTGTGGATGGCTATTGTAAATGGTATTGTGTGCTGCTTTTTTTTTTTAATTTGGTTCTCAGCCTATTTGTTGTACAAAAATGCAACTGTCTTTTGTACATTGATTTTGTATCCTGAAACTGTACCAAAGTTATTTATCAGTGTGAGAGTTTGAGACACTCTCTAGGATTTCCTAGGTATAGAATCATACTGTCAGCAAAGAGAGATAACTTACCTTCCTAATTTTCTATGTGGATACTTCTGATTTCCTTCTGCTGCCTCATTTCTCTGGCTAGAACTTCCAGCAGTGTGCTGAATAGAAAGGGAGAAAGAGGGCATCTTGTCTAATTCTACATCTTAGGGGTATTTTTCCAACTTCTACCCATTAAGCAAAATGTTATTTGCAGGTTTGTCGTATATGGTTATTTGTTTTGAGGAATGTTCCTTCATGCCTAGATGTTCAAGAATTTCTAATCAAGAAGGGATGTTGCATTTTATTGAATGTTTTTTCTACCTCTGATGGGATAACATATGGTTGTTTTTACACTTTTTTTTTTTAGTCACAGTCTACTCTGTCACCCAGATTGGAGTGCAGTGGCATGCTCCCGGCCAATGCAACCTTGACCTCCAGAGCTCAAGTAGCTAGAACTACAGGCACATGCCCCCATGTCTGGCTAATGTTTTTATTTATTGTAGAGACAAGGTCTCATAAATGTTGCCCAGGTTGTTCTCAAACTCTGGGCTCAAGCAATCCTCTCATCTAAGCCTCCTAAAGTTCAGGGATTACAGGCATGAGTCACCATGCCTGGCACCCTTGTTAATGTACTGAATTGCATTTATGGTTTTGTGAATGTTGAATCAGTCCTGTATCCCAGGAATTAAGCCTGCCTTGTCATGGTAGATAATCTTTGAGGTGTATTATTGAATATGATTTGATAGAATCTTGTTGAGAGTTTTTGCATCTATGTTCACCAGGGAAATTGGCCTGTAATTCTTTTTTCCTTGTTGGGTCTTTGCCAGTTTTGAGTATCAAGATGATATTAACTTCGTGAAATTAGCTAGGGAGAATTTTTTTTTCTCAATTGCCTGGAATACTTTCATAAGATTGGTGTCAGCTCTTCCAAACATCCTGTAGAATTCAGCTGAGAAACCATTTGATTCAGGACTTTTTTTGGCAGGGAGTCATTTATAACTGAGACAATTTTCTGTATAGATATTGATTTGTTTAGGGTTTCAATTTCTTCTTGTTTTAGCCTTGGGTGATTGTATGATGCCAGGAAATCCTCTAATTCACCTAGGTTTTCTAGTTTGTTTGTTTTTGCATTCAAATATTTACAGTAATGTCTGATAACCTAGGGATTGTAATGTCCTTTATAACTTTTCTCTCCCTTTCTCTCTCTCTCTCTCTCTCTCTCTCTCTCTCTCTCTCTCTCTCTCTCTCTGTCTCTCTCAGGTCAATCTGGTCAGGGATCTATCTTATTTATCCTTTCAAAGAACCAGCTCTTTGTCTTGTTGATCCTTTCTATGATATTTTTGTCTTCTATTTTATGGTAATTGTGACTTTATTTTAGTAATCTGGACTTTTCTTTTGAAATTAGAATTAAATGTCCTTGCTTTTTCAGCTCTCTCAGGTGTGATGTTACACTGTTTACTTGTGATTCCTCTTTTTTCTTAATCTGAGTGTGCAGTGCTATAAATTTCCAATGTACCACTGTGTTCATAGTATCCTAGAGGGTTTGCAATGCTGTATCTTTGTTTTCATTTGTTTCCAGGAATCTTCTTCTGTCTTGATTTCTATGTTGACCCAAAAGTCATTCATTAGCATGTTGTTTAGTTTCCACATCTTTGTGTGTTTTGTGGGGTTCTTGTTAATGCTGGCATTTATTTGTATTTCACTGTGATTTGAGAAGATACTTGGCATTATTTCAAAATTCTGGAATTTTTAAATGATTAATTTATACCCAAGAATGTGTTCAATCATGGAGTATGTCCCATGTGCTGATGAATAGAATGTATACTCTTTGGTTGTTGAGTGATGTGTTCTATAGATTTGTATTAGGTCCAGCTGGTCAGGTGTCAAGTTAAGGTTCTGGATCTCTTTCTTTTTTCTTTTTCCTGGATGATCTGTCTAGTGCTATTAGCAAGGTACCAAAGTCTTCAACTATGGTTGTATGTGTGTCTATGCCATCTCTTAGTTTATGTAATAGTTTCACAAATCTGGGTGTTTCTCTTGGATATTTCTTGCTAGTGAATTGCGCCTCTGATCATTATGTAGTGTCCTTCCATGTCCTTTATAACTTTTATTGGTTTGAAGTACACTTTGTGTGATATAAGAATAGCTACTCTTACTCTTTTTTGTTTTCCATTTTCCTAGAAGATGAATTTTCTGCCATTTACCTTGAGCCCGTGGGTGTCTTTTGCAGTGAGATGGGTTTTCTGGAGGCAATAAAATGTTGGATCATGTTTCTTTATCCAGTTTGCTACTCTATGCCTTTGTAGTTGTACATTCAGACCATATATTCAAGTTAATTATTGATATTTGAGAATTTATCCCTGTAATAGGGCTCTTAAGAGGTCTTGTGTGTGTGTGTGTATGTGTGTGTGTGTGTGTGTGTGTGTGTGTGTGTGTGTGTGTGTGAATGATCTGTATACTTTGTTATCTCTTTGCTTTTGCAATAGGTAGAACCATTCTTTCATTTCTGTGCTCAAAACTTTCTTACGGATCTCCTGAAAGGTTGGTCCAGAGGTGGTATATTCTTTTAAGGAATGAATGTCTGGAAAGGATTTTAAGTCTCCATTGCTGATGAATCTTAATGTTTAACTTGTGGAGATGGGTTACTATGTGTCTTGGGGATGATCTTCTTATGCAATACCTTGCAGAGGTTTTTCTGAATCTCTTGCATTTGTATGTTCAACTCTCTAGCAAGATATGCGAAATTTTCTTGGATGACCTTGTGGAAGTTTTGTTTCAGGGTGTTCTCAGTTTCCCCTTCTGTTTTGGGGATACCAATCAATTGTAGATTTGTTTTCTTTACACAGCCCCACACCTATATAGGCTTTGCTCATTATTTTTGAGGCTTTTCTCCTTGTTTTTAACAGGTAGGATTAGTTCAATATTTTAATCTTCAAGTTCTGAGATTTTTTCCTCTGCATGATTGATCGATTCTGCTCCTTAGGTTTATTATTGTGCTTTGAAATTCCAGGAGGGAATTCTTCATTTCCAGGATTTCAGAATAGACCTTTCTTAATATATTGGCCATTTCGACTTTTACTTCCTGCATGGCTTGATGACCTTTGCTTCCAACTTCTCATGGTTTTCCTTAACTCTTTTTATCATCCAATGTCTATATTATTTGTCTGTCATCAGGGACAGGTTGTTCTGGGTGGCTTCCATTGTCTGGGGATTGGGTGGTGTTTTTGTAGTTGAACCTTCTTTAAGGTTTTGAGGATTACTGATGATTTTCTTCTAGTTCTTCATCATCTGTGAGGAACAACTCTTCTCTTTTTATTGTTATTTTTTAGTTTTGTTGTTTTGTAGCTAGGAATGGTCTTGTTTGCCTTAAGGATTTTTTTATTTTTAATCAAAATAGTTCACATGGGGAGGGAACAGTTACTCCTGCTCTACCACTCTTGCTAGGCAGTGCTCAGAACTCAAAGCGACTTTCTGTTGCAGAGTTTTTCCCATGATTGAACCAGTCAGACTGACTTTCAACTCCCATTGTGAGCTTTATGCAGCAATCATTTAGGGGGAATGGGTCCTCTGGCTGCTGGGAGCACTGCAGGAGTTTTGGCACCATTAGCAGTCCAGAAACATTCCCACTGGGAAACAGGGCCTCCAGGTCCTTTCACAACTCTCTTACTTCCATCAGTAACCATGCTCAGCACTAAAAAACAGCAGATTCCCTGTCACAGAAGGATCCTCTCTTTGGGCATGTGATGCTGGCAGGAAAATCTTTCTGGTCTGGCAGGGAAGACTGGTTGCCAGATGCTGATAGCAGGCACCAAGTGTGAGCAACTGGCAGGCAAGATTTCCTGGCCTGGCACTTACTGCCAAGTGTCATTGGTGGGAAAGGTGCTCTTGGGGATTGACTGTTGGTGAAAGGCGCTCAGTGTGCGAGTGCATTCCCAGATCCATGCTCCAGCAGTATACTACTATGCCAGAAGCAGGTCTCCTCCTGTGTGGAAACAATGATCTGCGCATGACTGGGAGGAAGATAACTGACATACTGACTCAAGAGCAGTCACTTCTCTAGCACACAAGGCAGGGCTACAGATTCTATGTGAACCTGTTGCTCAGTGGGGATGGTCTCCCCAGTTCCAGTGTTGGCCATTTGAACTCTCTTCTCCTTGACCCTATGTGGCATACAGGGTGCTTCTTCCATCTCAAACTACTCAAGCTGCCTGAATTTATTGGTGACTGGGTCCATCCTCTGTGCTCCACTTGGCAAGAGAAGCATAGGCTAATTACTCCCTGGTGGCCATTTGGGACCCTCTCTTCCAATGGAAAATTTTTAAATAACTAATATTTTACTCTTTTAGTAAAATTTATTTTTTTCATCAAAGAGTATTTCTAACAAGACCCTAGTGATATTTATAAACTTTATATCTATCTTTCAATCTATCTATGACTATTGGTAATCTGTTAAGATATGTTTTTTGCATCTAATCCTTTTTTCTTAGAAGAAAAAAATAATTGGCTTTTATAGCAATAAATTGATACAAACTCACACCTGGGTCTCATAAACTCATTTTTTAAATCTCACCTTTTTCATCTCATTTGACAAAATTTGGGCTGAGTCAATCACTTAAAAAATCTATTATTTCATTTGAAACACACATTAGAAATATCTCAGCCAGATAAATAGTTAAGAAATTATTTTTGAAAGAGAAAATGTTTTCAACTTTTTCCCATTTAGTGTCACAGCTCCAATTCAATGTAGTGCTAGTCAGATCAATCAGTTCAATTAGGTAAATAAATAAATAGCATCTAACTGGAAAAATGGAAGTTAAATTGCTTTTCTTTGCTGATAATTTGATCCTATATCTAGAAAAACCTAAACACTACACCAAAAAAAAACTCTTTGATTTAACAAATGAATTCAGCAAAATTGTAGGATACAAAATCATCATACAATAATTAATAGCACTTCTATACACCAGTAATGATCTAGCTGACAAAAAAAAATCAAGAATTCAATCTCATTAACAGTAGCTAAAAAATATTAAATAAAATACTTAGAAAAAAAAATTTTTTCTTTGAATTGGAGTCTCACTCTGTCATCCAGACTGGAGTGCAGTGGCACCTCCCAGCCACTGCAGCCTCAACCTGCTGGGCTCCGGCGATCCTTCCACCTCAGCCTTCCAAGTAACTGGAACTGCAGGCACGTGCTACCACACCCGGCTAATTTATGATTTATTGTAGAGATGAGGTCTCGCCAAGTTGCCCAGGTGGGTCTCGAACCCGCGGGCTCAGGCAATCCACTCACCTCAGCCTCCCAAAAGCGCGGGATTACAGGCTGAGCCACCGAGCCCGGTTTCGAAAAAAATTTAACAAAGAAGGTGAAAGTTATGTACTAGGAAAACTATAAAACACTGATGAAAGAGATAAAAATTACAAACAAATGAAAAAACATTCCATGCACATGAATCAGAAGAAATCATGTTGTTAAAATCACCATATTATCCAAAGCAAGTTACAGATTTAATGCAATTCTTAACAAGATAACAATGTCATTCTTCACAGAATTAGAAAGAGCAATTTTGAAATTCTCAAGAAACTGAAAAAGAGCCCAAATATGCACAGCAATCTTGAGCAAAAAAAGGACAAAGCTGGAGGCATCACGTCTATTGCTTCAAAATATATTACAAGGCTATAATAAATAAAACAGCATGACATTGTTATAAAAATAAACACCTATACCAATGGCACAGAATAGAGAACCCAGCAATAAAGTCACATACTTACAGACAACTGATTGTTAACAAAGTCAAAAAAGAACACATACTGGAAAAAGGATACCATCTTCAATAAATCATGCTGGGAAAATTGGATAGCCATGCACAGAAGAATGAAACTGAATACCTATCTTTCACCATACACAAAAATGAGTGCAAAATGAATAAGATACTTAAATGTCAGACTTGAAACCATAAAAAAAACTAAAAGAAAACCTAGGGAAAAGTCTTCTGAATGTTTACTTATGTAAAGAATTTTTAATCAAGACTTCAAAAGCAAAAGCAACAATAACAAAAATAGACAAATGAGACTAACATTTAATGAAAAAATTGTTGCACATCAAAACAAACAAAAAACAGTCAACAAAGTGAAGAGAAAACTTGCTGAGTGAGGGAAATATTTGCAAACTATTCATTTGACAGGGAATTAATATTCAAAGCCCACAAGGAATTCAAACAACTCAACAGGAAGAAGACAAATAATCTCATTAAAAATGAGCAAAGGACAGGAATAAATATTTCTTAAAAGAAGACATACAAATGGCCAATGGATATAGGAAAAATTACTCAAAATCATTAATCATAAGAGAAATGCAAACCAAAACCACAATTAGATGTTCTCTTACCCCAGTTAGAATGGCTATTTCTGAAAAGATAGAAAATAACAGATGTTGGCAAGAATCTGGAGAAAAGGAAACTCATATACTGTTTGTAGAAATGTAAATTAGTACAACAACAAAACAGTACAGAGATTTATCCACCATTTGATCCAGCAATTCCACCATTGGTATCTTCCCAAAGAAGAAGAAATCAATACCTGTACTTGTATGTTTATTACACAACAGCAAAGATATAGAATTAACCTAAGTGCCCATCAATGGATAATGCATAAAGAAAATGAGGTATATATAAACAATGAAATACTAATTAGCCATTACCTTAAGTGTAATAATCCAGGCACAAAAAGACTAACAACACACATTCTCACTTATATTAGTGTGATTAAAATATTAATCACATAGAGGTAGAGAGTAGAAACATAGAAAACAGACTAGTGGGAGGGAAGCAAAATGGCCAATAAAAAGCAGCCAGTGAGTTTCTTGCATATAGGAGCCAAAATAGGAGTGCCTCAGCAGCACAACCCACAACTCACCAAAGAAGTGACAGGGCCCAAAGAATGCAAAGAAAACAAATTGATAGGTCTGGATTGGAACTATGCAAACTGTCTCAGATAACCAGAACAAATAACAAATAACAAATAAGCAGCCTCTGGGTATGGTTGGGGAAATGGGGTTCTGTGTTCCTGTCATTGACTTAAAAGGCTTCCTGAGTCTCACAGGAAATACAGTCTCTCAAAGGAAACTGCCTTATCCACAGCCGTGAGCTACTGAAATCCACATGGAGTGGTGTTTGCAAAAATGCTCCAGCTGCCATTTTCCGAGAACCCAATCCCTTCCCGAAGCTGCTTTTTGCTGGCCTCAGAGGAAATGGAAAGGCCTGACATTTCATGTGTCCCAAAGGCAAGCGCCCCTGCTGAAGATGGTTTCTGTCTGGGGCAAGCAGCTGTAAGAACACCTGGGACCGCCTGCACTCTGATGTTCAGAATGCAGACTGCCTGAGGGTAAGGTGGGAAAGCTAAGTGGGACTTGTTCCAGTAACCTCGTAATCCCTATGTAAACTCTTTTGTGCAACCTCTGCGCAACTTGGTGGCATTACCCCAGCAATCAGAGATTCCTACCCAGTTCCCACAGGGGTAGCCAACTGTGCATACCGATGGGAGCTAGAATGCTTTTCTCCTTAACACCCTTTCAATATGCTCAAAACGAACAGGAAAATTTGATTGGCCCCACAGCCCCACCCATCACAATTCCTTGGGACAATATGGGCCAACCAGAAAGCCACAGCCACCATCACAGCTAGCTCTCCTATTCAGTGTCACCTCTCCAGAGGTGAATCGGCACAGCCCTTTACATCTAATAGAATACTAATAAGGTCTGCCAAGAAGATGGTCTGCCAAGAAGATGGGACCAGGATGGTCTATCAAGAAGATCTGAACCCAGACCTCAGCTAACACCAGTATCCAAGTCATTCTGTCCACATAGGATGCCCTGAGCCTATGCAGGTGCCCAGTCCAGCACTACTACAGCTGGCAATTGATAAATCCTACACACCAAGGCTGTGTACAAGCAAGAAAACCCTGCAGCAGCTACACCCTCCCCCTGTCAACCTCAGAATTTGTGCTTGCATCTGCCACTATGAGATCAGGATGTTCAGCCTTGTTCATTCCTACCTAACATCCATCTACCCTTGAGAGAAGAGCAGATATCATGTCACTGCAACTGTTCCATATTCTGAGACATTGGAGACCTTCTCCCAAGGATCCTCCCAAAACAGTGGTGACCAATTCTCTTCAAACACAACCCCTGCGCCTCCACATCACCAGATCCCTTGCAGTCACTGTCTAGCACTAGCTTGAGTTGTAGTAACCACCACAGGGCATCTAGACACAGAAGATAGCAGGACTCACAGATATTGCATCCTCACAGAGTACCTCTACCAGGGGAAGAGGGAGTGCATCACATCAGGGAAGTAGTCCATGGGACAAATAAAGCCAAAGTGCAGGATTCTCAGTGTCACAGACTTCCTGGCCTGAGGAAAGCATCCTTCAACAGAGATACAGACACTGTGCTGGTCTCGGCAGGAACAGGCTGTGGTTCTGCTCCAATAATTAAGCAGTCCTGGTGCCCATAAGGGTGTTGAGCGGACTTCTCCACTCCCACATGCACTACTGAAGACATCTGCTTCTCTCAAGATTGCTCAGTATAAGTGACTGTCAACAACCTTTTTACAGTACTCAGGGCTAAGGGCAACCTCACAGCAGGTGGACTCTTTGGGCTCTGGTTATCACAGGCTGGAACTCAGCTGGGCATGGTGGCTCATGCTGTAATCCCAGCACTTTGGGAGACCAAGGAAGAAGGATGGGTTGATCCCAGAAGCTTGAGACAAGACTGGGCAAAATAGTGAGATCTCATCTTTACAAACTAATTAAAAAATTAGCCGAGAGGAGTGGCATGCATCTGTTTCCCCAGCTACTTAAGAGACTGAGACAGAGCCGGGCTCGGTGTCTCAGCCTGTAATCCCGCGCCTTTGGGAGGCTGAGGTGAGTTTTGCCTGAGCCCACGGGTTCGAGACCCGCCTGGGCAGCGAGACCTCATCTCTACAATAAATCAAAAAATCAGCCGGGCGTGGTAGCGCATGCCTGTAATTCTGGCTACTTGGAAAGCTGAGGCAGAAGGATCGCTGGAGCCCAGCAGGTCAAGGCTGCGGTGGCCGGGAGCGGCCACTGCACTCCAGTCTGGGCGACAGAGTGAAACTCCACTCAAAAAAAAAAGAGAGACTGAGACAGAAGGACTGCCAGAGCCAAGAAAGTCAAGGCTGCTCTGAGCCATGATTGTGCCACTGCACTCCAGCCAGGGGAACAGAATGAGACCCTGACTCAAAACCAAAACAAAATAAAATTTTAAAAAACAAGATGGAACCCCACTCCCTTCCTACAAGGAGTTTTAAGGTTTCCACATATGAACAGAAGTTCATGTTCAGAAAAACACAGAAGCATAATGGAAAAGTGGACTGCTTTCTCGGTAGCCTAGTAGCGTCGTTGAGGGCTCCCCTACTTTATTGCTGGCAGAAACCTGAGTGCATTTCACAGGGAGCTTTCCCAATGACCTTCATCAAGGCTGAGACTTTAGCCCATGCAGAGGTATTGAATATAAAACCTATTTCAGCTACAAGAAGTTCTCAATTATGGGTGCCTCCTAATAGCTTGAGTACTGAAGGGTTTAACCCAGATAAAGAATACTATGGGGAGGGAAGAAGAGGGTACACCACACCACTGGGTAACAGCATAAGCTTTACCACCTCTCTAGCTTTCAAGCCCCACAAGAGATAGGGAACCTGTATATGCACACACAATAATTGCTACTGCATGCTGTATCTGATGGAGTCATTAAACAAAGTTTCTCTGTAACCAATAAAGAGCCTGTACCACTGAAAGTACCAGAGCCAAAGCTGGATGAGTACAAGCTGTGCACATAAAAGTCAAATCCCTAATGGGAGAAAATCGAATAAAAAGCAGACCCAACAATAAGATGAATACATCGTCTACCCAAATGAGAAGGAACCAGAAAAATAATTTGGGCAATGAGAACAAACAAACAAAACCACAGAGTTTTTCAATACTCCCACAAGACCACACTAACTCTTCAGCAACGGACACTCACCAAAATGAAATCTTTGAAATTCTACAGATAGAATTCAATATGCTGATTTTAAAATTGCTCAATGAGATCCAAAAGAAAGTAGAAAAGCAAAGTTAAGCAAAAATAGTATTTAGGACATGAGTAAAAGGTTTTCCAAAGAGATAGACACATAAAAAGCTGAATTTCTAGAAATGAAAGACTCATTTAGGGAAATACAAATGCAATGAAAAGTTTTAAAAGTACACTAGAGCTAGTAGAAGAAAGGGTATCATAACTTGAAGACAGATCTTCCTAATTAACCCAATCAGAAAACATTAAAGAAAAAAACAAACAAAGGAGAACAGAGGAAAGTCTCCAAGAAATGTGGGATTACGTAAAACACCCAGACCTAAGAGTCATTGGTGTTCCTTAGGAAGAAGAAAAGCAACAGGTTTGGAAAACCTACTTGAAGGACTATTTAAGGGAAACTTCTCTGACCCTGTCAGAGATATAAACATCCAGATACGTTTCATTTCATGTATATTCTTTCTATATATCTGGCAAAATTTCAAGTACATTTAATAAAGAAAAATATTAAGATACTGCCTTTCTACAACTTATTATAGATCTTGCTTTTTTGAAATGCTATATTAAAATATAATACTAACATGAATATCTCTAAGTAGATAATGGACAAAATAACTTGAAATCAAGTAGAGAATCAAGGAAAAACATAATTAAGTGGACTTACGATGAGATACTATATTTCTTTTAAAAAATCTGATTTCAAATACTACTGCTTCCATATCCTGTGGACTGAGAGATGGGTAGATTTTTGGGAAAAAAAATCAAGATCTTAAAAAGTCAAAATTGAAAATTGTCTTGTTAAATGCATTAAACTATAATACAATAGTCAAAGGAAAATGCCTCCTTGAAAGAAAAATAAAATTATTAGTATGACATTTTATAATCTGATTAGGTAACCTGGAGAAAAAATAACTGTCAACTATGATATCAACCTAAGAAACAATGTTTTTAAATCCTGTTATATGTCTATCTATATGAATTAAGTATTTCCAGTGATCTGGTCTATTTATATGAAATGTTAAGATAAATGAGGTACATAGCATATAGTACTTTTCTGTAGAGTATGGATTTTATTGTTGCCAACTCTGTCAGCTAGGGAGTCACTTTGCAGATATACCCTACCTTCCTATAATCTTATCAGTTCTCTTTGTGACTAAATAATGATCGTAAGTTATGGGGTAACCCGGTGGCAACAGAATCAAACATTTTCAAGAAGTATTTTGAAAAATCTCTGTATAGACTTCAGAATTTACCAATATAAAAAATAATGATTTAGCTATTCATAGCTAGAATCTTTGACAATAACTTAATTAGAGCATTCCAGTTGGGAGAAATGTCCTATGAACTTTTGATTAGAAATAAGTATGTTCCTTGCAGTTATTTGTTCAAAAGCATTATTATTTTCTTTTTTGCATACTCTTCTTAAAGTTTCATTGGATTTATTACTAACTTCACTTTGGTTATATAAGGAAAGAAATGCTTGGTAAAACAAAATTTATTGTAAATAATCATTACATTTATTATAATTTTACACATAACTTGGCTGCTGATGGTTTGGCAAATTAAAACACACTCAAAACAGTCACATGTTTTGCAATATGAAAGTACTGGTGAGTGTTTTAATCTTGTGAGCTTACACAAGGATACTCCTCAAAACTGCAGTTTTCCAAAAACATTTATATGATTTTATTTCAAATGCTTCAAATGAACTGTAAATTGTGACAATAAAGGTATTCCAAATAATAATATGAAAGTGTCACTTCATAAAAATAGAATGCATGACTGAATAACTTAAAAGTTGCATTGTTTTTGCTACATCACAAAAAAGAAAACAGAAAAAATCTTCATTTCATTCTCAAAATTGTCTTCTTTCTGCATAAATAATTTAATGTGTCAAGAAAATAACCTCTTGTCCAGAATTCTTGTTACAACTCTATGCACTGTCTTGCATATGTAGATACTGCCTTAACATTGCAAATAACTTTTACAGTGGTATCATAAGCAAACAAAATTGAATCCATGGCTTTATTTTTGCTGAAGGTCTTACTTTTATACATAAATAACAAACATTTTAATTTTATAGTAAAAGTCAAGAGACATTAACATTATAATTTTCATTATAGGCCACCTTCTAAGATATAAAGTAAAATCTTTAATATAAGTTAAAGCAACAAACTCCTATAATGTTGGTGAATAGAAAGAAGAAAACATCTATCTTATAAGCTAATTCTTAAGTAAGAGTAATACTACAATAAAGAAAACATAATTTGACAGGCAAGTTAACTAATAGAAACTGTACAAATGAAAGGTACATCTATACTTTTCATCTGGTCAGGGAGTCCATTGCAAATTGGAATGTAATATTGAATAAACACTTAAAGAAAGATAATGTAAACTTTCTATATAGATCAAAGAAAATACTAATTCTTCCAACACTATATCCTTGGGCTATCACAGTTATGAAAACATTCTCACACTCCTGACCAAATGACAAAATTTCATATAGTTAATGCTATTTTATGATATTCAAAAATTTTGTATGCCTACTAGTTCTTGTGCTAAAAAATGAACTCACAAAATTTGAATTCATAAAACAAAATTGATTACTATTAAAAGTGACAGCCCTCAGAGAATAAGTGACAGTTTCATATACAGTCTTTCAAGTTTTGTGCTTGGCTAAACGAGAAACATAAATGATAAAATATTGTCTCATAAGCCACAGAAAAAAATGAGTTCTACTTTAAAGTCTTATAAAGAGATTTTATACAAATAAAATAATTTTAGGTATTTGCATTAAATAGTTTCTAAGACATTCCACAGGGAAACAATGATCAACTCAGTACTAAGCTAATCCTGAGTCTGTTTAATAGTTAGAGTAAGGTGCTGGTCAAAGAAAAGAGTTCAGCTATCACAGAACTTTGTAAGAATCAAACAATGAGCTCATGGATAGAACTGTCTGACATTATGAAGGAAAACAGCAATTGCCTCCTGTTTTTTTGATTTTTGTATATCTCTCCACCCCACTTTCAAACTTTGTCTATTTTTAAAGACATACAGAGAGAAAAATGAACAACTATCTATGCTGAATTCTTGGCAATATTAGGTAGTTTGTTCATCAAAGTTCACAGCACTTCAACAGTGACTTTTTAAATTTCTGCTGAGATTTGAACATCCTTGGCTTCCACAAGAGGAACTAACTCAACCATAGTCAGAGTATCAGGCTTCAGTCTGAAATAAATGTATTACCAGGGAGTAGCTAGTTCCTCATATTATATTTAAAATACCATTAGCTTCAGTTGAAAAACATTTTGACAAATAATTGAATCATGAAATTTTAAGAGACTAAGATGTATCCCATTTCATTCTACTGACATAATCACTATTTTGACCTAATTATTTGAGGATATTATTTATATGTTAAAATAAATAAGAAATGATACAGCAGAGCATTCAAGATTCTTTTCCAGTGTTCTCATTTCAAAAGAAAAATACAAATGACTGACATGATAAAGCTTGCAGCAGTTACCTCTGAATAATTCCTCCTTCATTGAGGAAACACGAAGAAACTGTATGTAAAATAAGTCGCAAGTTCATTAATTTCATTCTGAATACAGAAATATATGATTGCCTTAACATGAGTAATAATGGCTAAACTGACAGAACAAATAGAGAAGAATAATGATATAATCAAAACAAGTAGAGCTCATAAAATTAACTCACATGGTTATTCTTATTAGTGACAAGTGAAATTATTTTTGTGCTGCTGTAATTTTTGATTAACTTTTATTTCTTTAACATGGGATTACAGTTCATCACATAAAAGTTCAGAATTTCTAAAATCGAAATAAGGAACACTATTCCCTGTATGTTCACCTTCAACCTGAGCAATTTCATTACATTCTATTTGAGCTCTGAACCTTATTTATTTATTTATTCATCCATCCATCAAATATTTAGTCAACATCTATTTTGTCCAAGGTGTCACAATAGGTCTTGGATACCAGCAATCTTATTCACCACTCATCTAGTCTACTCAAGTCCACACTTCTCCCTGTCCCCCTAAAACATCTTCCTTAATTTATTCACATTGAGGCTACATTTGAAAGCATGTTTTTAATATATTTCAAACTATATTTATTTTATTTTATTTTATTTTTGGGGGTGATTGGAGTCTCACTCTGTCACCCAAACTGGAGTGCAGTGGCCGCTCCCGGCCACTGCAGCCTCGACCTGCTGGGTTCTGGCGATCCTTCCGCCTCAGCCTTCCAGGTAGCTGGGACTACAGGCGCACGCTACCACGCCCAGCTAATTTTTTTATTTATTGTAGAGATGAGGTCTCGCCAAGTTGCCCAGGCGGGTCTTGAACCCGTAGGCTCAGGCAATCCACTCACCTCAACCTCCCAAAGCACGGGATTACAGGCTGAGCCACCGAGCCCAGCTGTTAAACTATATTTAAAGGCATACCCTTAAATTATATTATATATATATATATCATTTAGTTTGTTATTGTTTGTAAGACATTACTCAAAATCCTCAGATGAATATGTCCAAAATTCTGTGATTCAACTCCACTTTACCCTTCAGTCACATTCCCCAATGCCCTAAAGCTGAAGTAAGTTTATTTTTTATTTTAGACCTTCTGATCTATTATTTCTCATTGCAATAGATTGTACTATTTTTCTTAATCCAGAACATACACACACTTGTTCATTCATTTTTATATTCTCTCTCTCTCTCTCTCTCTGTTTTCTTTGATACTTCTTTTAAAACATGACTCAACCTTCAGAGTTCCATGAAGAGTTACTCAGTTGCTTAGATCACTGTCAACAAAATTTGCTTTCATCAGTCAGTCATATCAGACTTTAGTCAGTTAGGATAAATACTGCCATTTAAAGGCTTCATACACATGCCAAATCACAAACTTATAGGCAATTAGAAAAAAAAAATGTCTGGTACCTAATGGTACTCACAGAGTTATAAGTCCTAGGATTGACTTAAAAACTATTTAAGTGATTGACCATTTACTATCATCATGGTATCTATTAATTTATTTTGACTAATTTTTCAGTGTTGAAGTCTGAATAATATAATATACAGGAGGAAGTATATTCAATATCACAGCTCAAATTCAGTGAATACAATTAATCGCTATTGTTTATATTTATTTAAATATTTATGGTCTTTTGGAAACATCTTTGCTTAATAATCAACCAAATATCTATATTTCTAAATAATTTTTCCCAGACCCAATGGATAGCATATTTATTTCGAATCATATTCAACAGCAACTATCCATTGCAGGAATAATTTGGGCTGTTGAACATCACTATAAGTTGATTTGACTCATACCTAAGAAGCATGAACCTGAACGTCCACAGCTAATTCATACTCACATATTTAAATGTGAACTTATTATTCCCTATTACCATTCTTCTACCTGTAACTGATTTGCCTTCTATTTATAATGATTTAGGTTACTTTTTAAAAAAACCCTACATTTCTATTTAAGCCTCTACTGTTTAAGTGGCTTCAAACTACTTTGGAGAATACAGTATGTGAATTAATATTTCCAAAAATGTTTCCCTCCTGAGATCTCTGATTCACTGGTAATTCTATTTAGCAAAGTTCCTTATCTACTTAGCCAACCTCATATCCAAAGAGTCACCAAATATCAATTACTATAATTCTATCTATGACCCTTCCATTTCACTGTTTATTTGCCATCCCCAAATCCACTTCCCTGGTTGGAATTTTTCTTAACTCTTCTAAAATTTTGAGAGAGATGAATCATTTGAATTATTTTCTGATATACAAGTGATCATATACAGAATTAAAACTACCCTCACACTGTCCTAAAACATACATATTTATCATTCACTGTCTTGTTGTTTTCTTTAATTCCTTGAGTTACATTTTACAGTATTTTCTCATGAAGCTAAAACAATAATTCAGTCTCTTTTCTCACTGTACCTCTGGATCAACCTACTTTGACAAAGATTTCTATTTGCTATTCCCAACATAAACAAGATTTTGTTTAAAATTTTGTCTTTAATGTGACTTTTTCTTCTGTTGAACTAGTTAGCTGACTTCTAAATGAGTGTATTTGTTTTACCTCATGCTTCTATATAACTTTGAGAGATGTATTTATTTTTTTGATTGATGGATTTCATCAGGGCTAGGCGTTATACCTACTCTTTAATTTCCTCAATTTGTGATTTAACACTGTTTTGTTTATACTGAACAGTAATCAATAGAAAAAAATATTGCTCTTTATCTTTGTGATGGTTTTAAATGTAGCTGTCTCATTCTTAAATACTTACTACATTTATTTGAATTTTAAGTGTAAAATTTAAAGAGTATATTTTATAAAATTATATTATTTGTAATTATGTTTTATAGAGGATAGTTGTAAAATAATGTGTTAAAATGTGCAAACTCTTCAAGCGGAATCATTACTTGGGTTTATGCTACTTTTAACTCTCACAAAAGTATTCATGATTGGGTAACACAGATCTTAAGACTTGGTAAGCTATCTTTGCCAACTCAAAAAAAAGACACAGACTTCCATTCAGAATAATGTTAGTTGTACCTTTGTGTCTTTGAGAACACTATGAGATTATGAAAGAGAACTTTACTTGATCTGCAGAACTGAATTAATTGAAAACATTTTGACTTTTGAGTTCCATGAAGTAAGACTTCCAGCATGTCAAATATATATTGGTCTATTTTCATAGCATTTAATAAATATTTTTGGTATATCAACAAAATTAATCATCTAGAATTAAAAAAAATTATTAATAGAAATTTGAATTTGCTGCTTCTTTTCTCTGAATGCTCCCTTTCTTTCTAACACTATCTAGCATGTTCCTACATGCCTGGTTTCTATTACAGACCTTTTCTCTCCTGGACAAAATCAAAAGTAATAATTGATCCTGAATTCTGGATCATTCTTTCTCATGGAACTCATGTATCTGCTACTTATCAAGACTAAAAAGATAATATGTTATGAAAAAAAACCTTAAGAACATTTAATTATTACTAGTCAAATCGTTTTACTAGTATTTTGTATAAATAATTATATGCCAATCCTAACTATGATTACATGAAATAGGTAGACTATATTAGCTATATGGGATTTTAAATCAAAACCCAGATTCAAACCATCTTTTGATGAGTAAAATACTCCTAAAAAATAAAATTTATTGTAATATAAAGTTATATAATAATATATGAGTTATATAACTGTACTATGTATTTCTGTTAGTTTTTCTTTTAAGAAATTGTTCTGAATTAAAAGATAAGACTAAACATACATAGCCTTAGACTGACTGTATCTAAGAAGGGGAGTGTACTAATTTAATGGTCATTCTTTCCTTTGGAGTGATAACCTGCAAGGAATCTTCACACTATATCCTAAAGAAGTAACAGCCTTATACCTATAATAAGCTTCTGGTACTACAAAAAAGATTGAGAATTTTTCCTTTACTTCTCCCACATTTTATTTCACAAAAGCTACTTCTAATGATAAGAAGCTCTTGGAAATATTTTGGCATAAATCTTCAAGCCAATAATTGAAGAGCTGGCATTCAGTTTACTAATTAGAAAACCAAATCCCCTGATTTCAATAACAATGTGGATCTAGTATTAAAATTTTGCTTTGCTTTAGTCCTATCTGAATTATCTTTAAATAAAAACCTTTTCATTTGCCTTATACTAGTTAAAAGGTATCACTCAGTATTTTGCTTCCTTCGTTTCACTATGAGAAGATGCAGAAAAAAATTTAATCACTTCATATTTGCAGATTTCTAGCTTTCTTCCGATTTACTCTGATCAAAGCCTAACATACCTCTTTTGATCATCATCAGTGAAGAAAATTCCTGCAAAAACATCAAGGTAGATGTATCTTGCAAGTCAATAAGGGATTAAAATAATTCCCCCAAGTAAAGTAAATTCCACTGGGTATATACTTTGTAGAGTTTCTAAAGTTTGAGTATGAAAAGAGGTGTTCAAACATCTTTACTGAAAAAATCTTCAGGGATAAGAGAAAATATAAGTTTATTAATTTTAATACTAAGGACATTAATAGAATTTAGAATGTGTCAGACCCTACATTAGACACTTTGGTGTATGCAAACAATAACTTATTGGTTACTAACAGAGTAATTTATAACATGATAAAGCATATGATTATTATTTTTCATACTTCAAGTGAAGCAGTGTATTAAGCTCTGTTGGGAAACTGTCTGTTACATCTTCATCTGACAACTCAGTTTTCAGTAGTTTGACTTTTTCAAAACAGGAGTCATTAACCCACACTTCTGTTCTTTATACATGACCCTCCTGGACTTCCATAACAATTGAAAGTCGCAGCAAGCAGTTACACTCATCAATTTAATGTGTAGATACATACTGGGAGATAATTGTTTGAAGTGGCATTCATTAGTGCATGGTAAGTTTCTTAGCTTGGGAAGGAGTTGTATTCTTACCATGCCACACACAATGTAATTCTCTCCAACAATCAATCTTGTTTTTGCTAGTTGTAACTGGATTTGGTGTGTTTTTTGTTTGTTTGTTTCATTTGCATCTGTATTTCATTTGTAAAATAGAAACATTACAGCTTCTTCAAAATATGTGAGAGTAAACAGCAGCGTATGGAAACTTTGCCTAGTAAAAGGTTTATTAATAGAGTAATTACTCAACCAACATGACCATCCCCCTGTGTCCTCCGCCCTTCCCCCTCAATTCTGTCTTCGCATCACGATTTATAAAGCCTATTCTAAATGAAATAAAGACAAATTGCTTTCTATCCCAGAGAAAGACAAACCCATTCTAATCCTAGAGCAAAATTCACTTTGGAAATGATTTTGATTTTCCAACATATAGAATTTCTTATTTCTAACTTGGGATATTATTAATAATCAGACTATTTTCATTTGTGTTGTTGTAAAGGAATACCTAAGGCTGGATAATTTATTTTAAAAAGAGATTTATTTGGCTCATGGTTGTGCAGACTGTATAAGAAGCATGGCATCAGCATCTGCTTACAGTGAAGGGTTCAAGCTGCTTTCATTTATGGTGGAAGGTGAAGGGGATGCAGTGTGTGCCGTAATCACATGACAAGAGAGGGAGTAAGAGAGAAAGGAGAGAGATGCCAGATTCTTTTTAACAAACAGTTCTCCTAGGAACTAAGAGTGAAAATTACCTCATTGCCATTCATGAGGGATCTGCCCTCATGACCCAAACACCTGCCATTAGGCCTTGCCTCCAACATTAGGAATCAAATTTTCACATGAGATTTCGAGAATCAAATATATTTTGAAATGGCACCAACTGAAAATACTGGAAATAGTCTTTATAAGAAACAAATTTCTGGCTACAAATATTAGAAATAAAGAAGTGATTTATACTAATAAACATATATATATAGAAATATTATATAGGAATTATATGTGTATGTATATATTGCATAATATACAGAAGCATTTATAGTTATAGCAGAAATTGTGTTCATAAATAATATGTTAAACTTGAAATTTATATTGAGAACTGAGTAACCGTACATTTGTAGAACTAAATACTAGTCAAGAATCATAAAAAAAGCTGCCTACTGGTGAGAGGATAGAGAGACTTTGGTCAGAGAGTGATGCCAGTACCCTGCTGGACTAAGCATTCTATCACTAGTACTAATGCATTTTTTTTTCTATGCTGTCTGTCTGTAGAGACTTCTCCATGGGTCTCTCACATTTCTGCCCAGTTATTAAGCAGACATATCCACTACCAACTTTTCAAGAATTTTTGAATAGCAAATAACTTTCAAAGTTGCAGATTAGGTTCTCCTCTAAAGCAAAGGACAGATTTGCTTAGTGCTCAGTTAAAAAATAAATCAAAAGAAAGAAAAAGATGACTCATCCTTCAAAGCAGAGGATAGGCATGCTCACTGCCCACTGCAAAATATTCAGGGTCCTTAAACTCAGGTCTCCTTTTCTATAATGCAGCCTATGACACATATAGGCACCATCTGGCCCACTTCACATCACCCTGTGGTAATTGGCATTTTGGGAACTGGGGCAAATGTTGATATTCTGGCTACTGCTATTATCATGAATAATATCGTCTTTTACTCTGACTCAGAATTCTTATATTTTCTGCCAGAGTTCATTAAATCCTGGCAGGATCATTGAAAGTTTGCAAGCAGGGTAAAATCGAAGCTTCTTCATGGCATCCCAGGCCTCAGCCCTTCTAATTTGTTGATAACAGCAAATTCTGAATTCTGGACATTTTGTTCACTTGTACATTAGAAATCTTTATCTGCAGGCATTCTACTTGCTGATACACTATAAACTTGCATGATCAATACTTAGCTCATATTCCTCTAAATGTCTTCTGTATCTTATTTTCTCTCAATCAGTAAATGGAAGTACAAAGTTAATTAATTATATAATAATGCTAATAGGCATAAAGTTATATTTCTTCTCTTTTTCTAATTTTCTACTCTCGTATCAAGATAAAATTTTGCCCCTTTTATTTTGTACAGTTTTGTATCAATCCCTTTTCCTCACCAAACTCATGGCAGCTGCCCTCACTCCTTAACCTCTCTTAGCATTTGGCATAATGACCTAGCATGTCTTCTATTCAGATCTTCCACCATGTTCTTGTCCCAGCTCGACTTCTTTCAAAAACACAAATACAATCATACTATTTCCCTGTATAATACTTTAGATGGTTGCCCCAATGAACAAAGATAAACGTCAAACCCGGAGAACACTATACAAAGTTCTAAATATTCTGTCTCCTAATTTATCCAGTGTCATCTTTCATTGTGCTTGCATAACTTCTATGATGCAGGTTTGCCAAACACCTTGTAATAATCTGACTGTGATGTGCATTTTGTGATGCACTTAATTTGCTGCTTCTACCTAAAAACCCTCCTTTTCCGGAGACCCTGACTAACATCTATCCTGCTCAGGTGCATTGTCTCATGTTTATAATCCCAGCACGTTAGGAGGCTGGGGCAGGAGGGTTGCTCAAGGCCACAAGTTGAGGCCAGCCTGAGCAACCTAGTAAGACCCCATTTCTACAACATAGCAAGACTCCATCTCTACAAAAATAGATAGATAGATAGATAGATAGATAGATAGATAGATAGATAGATAGATAAATGATAGATAAAGATAGACAGACAAACGGATGGACACACAGACAGATAGATAGATACATTAGCCAGGCATGGTGGCACACACCTATGGTCCCAGCTACTCAGAAGGCTGAGGTAGGAGGACCTCTTCAGCCTAGGAGTCTGAAGGTGCAGTGTGCTATAAACATGCCACAGCACTCCAGCCTGGGCAACAGAGGAAGATCCTGTCTCAAAAAGCAACTGCAACTACAACAAAAGAAAAACATCTACTCATTTTCCAAGACCAAGTGCATGTCACCTCTTTTATGAAGCTTTCCCTGATGTCAGAGCATATTGACTACTCTTCCCTGCTATTCACCTACAAGACTTAATTAAATAAGTTCCCCTACATATGAACGAGTTCTGTTCTGAGAGCACATTCATAAGTCCAATTTATTCATTATGTTCAACACCCAACGAACACAATCAGCTATTTAGCACTGTATTTTCATAACTGTATAATCCCTTTCACACAATATATAAAAAAACAAAAATAAAACATTTTTTATCTTACAGTACTTTGAACAACACAATAATACAGTATAGGACATCTGGCATACAGGGACTAGCACTGAGTGAATAGGTAAGAAGAGTTACTGACTGGATGAGGAAGGGAAGATGGGAGGTGGCAAGGCTGAAGGATCATCAGCAACAGTTGATGGAGGGCAGGACGCAATTTCACTCATGCCTGATGTTGATGGCACAGGTACTGGTCCTTGCTGGATTCAATTCTATCTATCCTCTTGAAAAAAATGATACAGTGATGCCTAGATAGTCCATCTTTTTTTCTTATCATAGATGACATGGTAGCATTGGATTGCCTTCTGAATGGCCACTGCCACCTTCGTGTACCATTCTATGTTTGGTCCTGTGCCTCAAAAACTACCAGTGACTCCTTCAGTAAAGAAAATTCCCTTGTCATTTCCTGCCTCTTGAATTTATTTCATTCTTCAGTTACTTCTTCTTCCTTTTCCTCCTCTCTTGGCCTTCAACTCTATCAGGTTGTGATTTGTAAGCTACTCGTGTTGCACAGTAAGGAGTTCAATGAAGTCATCCATCTTGCAGATCTAATTCCAGCTTCTCACTAAGAGTCATAAGTTGCTGAAAACCTCCTTGGACTCTACATTCACCTTCTCAAATGCACAAAAATTGTGAACAAAGTTTTGGCAAAGCTTCCTCCAATCCCCATACATGGTGACAGTTATAACCTCACATCAAGAAAAGTCAATTGTTCTTTTATGGTCTTGTAACTGTTATAGTACTTCCAAAATTGTTTCACGGTTTTTCCTGATGCATCACTTGCCTTTATTGTCAGATAAAAAGTGTGACATAAATATTTCGTGAAGATCACTGTAACTCCATGATCCATAGGTTGGCCCATAACAATGTAGTATTTGATGGCAGATGTACTCCTTTGACATTGGGATAAAAGTCATTCATGAATGGGGGTTGGCCTGGAGTACTGGCAAACAGCAAAAGAATGTTGAATGTGATGTCCTTCTTCAAGTAATGTTTCTCTACCTTTGGGATAAAGTGGTGAAAAAACAAATCCTGGAAGATGGCCTGTGTAACCCAGTCTTTTGGGTTACTCTTCCGTGCAACAGGAAGAGAGCCCTTGGTTATGTTTTTAAGGTCTCTTAGGTTCTCTGACTGATAAACTAAGAGAGGTTTCAGCTTCATATCAATGGAAGCATTGCTACGAAACAACAGAGTTAATTTATCCTTCCCTGATGTCAGAGCATATTGACTACTCTTCCCTGTTATTCACCTACAAGACTTAATTAAATAAGTTTATAGCCTGACATTGTTTTTTTCTCCTTACTGATGTGATTTCAATCTGATAACCTCTTCTGGTACAGTCCTGTCTCATTCACTTTAAAAACCTGCTTGGCTAAGTACATGACTTCATCCATAAGTTTCTGAAGCATTTCAGGAAATTTTGGGGCAGCGACCTTATCTGTACTCACTGCCTCTCCACTTACTTTTATGATGTAATGATTGGCTCCAGTCTTGAATTAATGAAATCATCCATGGCTGATATTGAAAAATGCAACCTCTGATTCTTTGCCATGTTTCTTCAAGTCTTTATAAAGACTTTTAGCTTTCTCTTGAATCAGCATTAAGCTGAGCAGAACTGGACACCGATGTTCATCCACACAATGAAAAGTGTCTCCATCTCCTCCATTACTTTCCCACAATTCTTCAATATTATTATTGACATCATCAGTATAGCAGACTTCACATGTTGCACAATTTTGTTCTTGGTCTTTAGGATCATGCCGATTATGGAACGATTCATGTTATAAGAATGAGCAATGTCTGCCATCTTTTTGCCTCACTCTACTCTCTCAATTATTTTCACTTTTGGTTCCATGGTTATTGTTTTGTGCTTCTTAGCAGTAACAACTATATCACTGCTGCTTTTACATGTGCTTCCAGACATCCTGGGCTTGAAATAAAGATACTGTACTACCATATACTATACAGCACTGTAAAGTACACAAAAGCACAACCACTTGTAGAGAATGCACACACATGACAATGTATGCCAGACACATGAACTAACTTACATGACTGAACATGCAAATGTAAATTTTTGAAAGTTTGCAACATAAAGATTTGTATGTAGGGGACTTAACTGTACACACATTTGTTTCTGTCCTTGTCTTAGTGGACATTTTATTTATCTTTCTATGCCCATGATTGGCAAAAAACCTGGCACAAAGGTGATACTCTGCAGATGAATAAATATTACATTTAAGACACATTATTTTTTGAGACCCGCCTGGGCAAATTGGCGCGACCTCATCTCTACAATAAATAAATAAAAAAATTAGCCAGGCGTGATAGCGTATGCCTGTTGTTCCAGCTACTTGGAAGGCTGAGGCGGAAGGATTGCCAGAGCCCAGCCAGTCGAGGCTGCAGTGGCCGGGTGCGGCCACTGCACTCCAGTCTGGGTGACTGAGTGAGACTCCAACTCAAAAAAAAAAAAACTCACATTATTCATTAAAATTCCCAAAGAAATTTCATTCCCTAGAATTATCTCTATATTTGGTTTAATTTTCCCATTCATTTGCATATGCTCAGAGTCAGAAAGAAATATTGAGGACTTGGCAAAGTATTTTGTATAGAATACATAACATAATTTGAATACTTGCTTACTGAAGTATCTTATGGTTAAATTTAAATTATCTATGCAGTAGAAAAATTGCTCTAATTTTAATATTTGGTAAAGAAAAGACTTACTGATATTCTTGGCAATGAAATAATATTAGAAAAAGATATGTTTTTACAAAGAAGTTCATTTTGTATGAAACGTATACTGTACCCAACTGGGTGATTGATTCCTAATGGCACAGATAGATATTTTATAGAATATTTTGAATGAATTAAAAGAAAATAATGAAACATACTGTGTATTTTAAATTTGTACAACAGCCAGTTTTCAATCGAGTATACTAGTTGTTAGACCCATCAGCAGAAGCAGATGTGATAAAAATGGAGGCCATGCCCTAAGGTCAAACTTGATCTGTTATATTTAGACACCAGTGAGCACCAGCAACTGTCTTAGAGGACACCCAGAGACACTTCAGCAGAGTCCATCAAAGCCCAGAGAACAGTACATGGAAGAAAAACACCTACTCCCACCATTGTAAAAACAGAGTCTTTTCTTTCATCAGACACTCTCTTGGATACAAGGAAGATTAGGAGATGGGGTGAGACATCTTGAGAAAAGAGCAACAATGAAATAAAGACTTTGAAGTTCTAGTTTACTGTAAGACATACTTACTAACCGCATGAAGTTGTTTCCAATTTTTATTTCTTTTCTTTTTTTTTTTTTTTTGGAAGGCAGGATTTAATGAGAAGACAGAAAAGCTCCCACAGTGAGAGGGGAGCTTAAGGGGTTGCTGTTTCCAATTTTTTTAAATATTATATATAAATTGGTCTGCCATTAGTACAAACAGAAGCTTGAAAACGAGATGACATTAGCTATAAAAATTAAATTAACTTTCTCATTGTAAAAATATTACTTAAAATGATTAATTCTAATATCCAGGAGAGCTAATTTAGTTAGTTGTTATAATGGGCATTTATAATGTTCCTACCTACTATTTGAGAAGTATTGCCTTAGAAACATAAATATAAATAAAATTATTTTTGAACTATTAGGCGTCACAATTCACTAAGAGAAAAAAGATGCAGTTGTGATAAAATAATCAAAATTGTTCTATCAGTAAGGAGGATTATCAATTGAGGTACAGTAAGTTGCTGTAAGGACAAATGAGGATATGCTTAAACAGGTGTTATGTGATGAAAAAAAATACTACCAACAGGAGATCATACATAAACTTACTTAAGATGGTGAATATGTGTTTGTCAGGCATAGAAATGAGTTAAGGTTATTTCAGGAAGGAAGTTAATATGTCCCAATGAATTAAAAAATATACTTATTAAGTAGAATTCAAAGTAAAAATATTTATTCAAAATACACCTTGCTTAGGAAGACTCTGTTCTTAAAACTTATCTCTTGTATTCTTTGTCTTTCTCAGTCTATATCTATAACATCTAAATCTATCTCTATTTATCTATTCATTCATGCATCCATTCAAAATTCCATATTATACACTAAGTAAAATAATCTTAATATTCTAATTAAATTATCTTACTTTTTCATTCAACACATCAAAGCTACTGGATAATACTTACAGATTTTTCTTCAAAATATATATTTCACTGAATATATTTTCACTAAGTCCTGGAACAAGCTAAGATCATCAACATCTGAACTATTGCAATACCCTTCTGACTGGTATATCTGCTCAAATACATCTTTTGAGTGCTACTTATTTTTCATGTGCTTCCTTGTAATTTTCTTTGCAATATTTTCTGTCCTATTCAGTGCCTTTGAAGATTGAACTTTCTGAAACTGCATCATCTGATTTCCTTGATGATTTGCTTTTGGTTGAATCTAGCTAATGGGAATCAAAAGCAGAAAGTCAGAGGATAGGAAGGCAGGTAAGACTATTTCTTCTCTATATCCTGCAAAATGTGACTGTAGTACTGTCTCATTGTAACTATAGATCAAGTAGGGCAGACACTGTCACAGCTCTGGTCTCTCTGTGTTATGATAATAAGATTTCCTCTATTTTCCCCTTAGATCAAGATCTCTAAATCTTCAGTAAACTTTGTTTTTTAACCATTCTTAATACATTTTGTTGATTTCCCTGGCAAAACCACTATAAGTAGTTCCTTCCTGAAAATCTCTTGCATTGAACCATTTTTGGTGAATTTTATCACATACTGAGATCTTGCTATTTTACCACTATATAGTTTATTTTTCACAGATTAGCTAAAATTATACTTTTAAGACATAGTTACTCTCTACTTTTGAATACATTTGAATGTTTTCATAATAAAAATCAATAAAAAATTATGTTTTTATGCGAAATCCCCCAGTAACTTTCAATATTAATCAGAATAAAAGCCAAAGTTGCTAAAATGTCCTGTAAGCACAACATTATCCTGTTCCAATCACTTCTGACCTTATCTTCTATAACCCAGCAACCTTGTCCAAAAAACTCTAATTCCTTTGGACTCTTTGGTGTTCCTCAAACATGTCAAGTACATTCTTACCTCAGAGATTTTGGATTTGTTGTTCACTCTACTTAGAATACTCTTTTCCCTGGTATCTAATTTCTCCTTCATTTCCTTTTTGTTTCTGCTCAGAGTAATTTCTTCATAGAAGCCTTTCCTAGCCAACACACCTAAACTGGCAACTCCCAAACCCTCTAACCTTAACATATTTACTTTCATTCATAACTCTTTTAACCACATGAATTATAATGAATGCATGGTGGTTGGTTTGCTGTCTGTAGCTGTTTTTCCACTCTGTATTACCCTTTCCACTAAAATATAACCTACATAAGTGTAGGGACTAATCTATTAGATTAAAAGACCTTACTACCAGCATGTAAGTGGCACTTAGTAAACATTTGGAATTAGTAAATATTTGAATAAGTGAAGAGATAGGTAGAATTACTTTCATTTAATAATTGATTCTGGTATTTTATCAATAGTAGCATTGGGATTTTTATTGTTTTCTCTGCTGTTTATGATTGGCTTGCCCATTAACTAATACAAGACATCTATCAGATAAATAATAATTTCAAGTTTTAAATATGTACATTAAAACATTTTTATAAAGCTTAAAGTATATACTTGTGTAATGACAGTTTGTGATAAGAACCAGAGTCAAGCCGGCTCGGTGGCTCAGCCTGTTATCCCACGCCTTTGGGAGGCTGAGGTGAGTGGATTGCCTGAGCCCACGGGTTCGAGACCCGCCTGGGCAGCGAGACCTCATCTCTACAATAAATCAAA
>NW_007231591.1:171562-221426 GCF_000164805.1 Carlito syrichta | reverse complement strand
CTGCACTCCAGTCTGGGCGACAGAGTGAGACTCCAACTCAAAAAAAACAAAACAAAACAGTCAGAGAATTAAGAAGTTATTGATTATTAATTTTCACACCAATGCATGATATTAAAAAGTCATTGGAAAGAATATAAAGTCTGACAGAATATAAAGAGAAGAAAACAATAATCCATAGACTCAAACTTCATGAACATCTACAGAAATAATAAGAGCAATAAAGAATGTAAATGTAAGGTAGTCAAAAAATTAGAGTGAGATATAGATAATTATCATATGGGATTCAAAAAGATGGAAGGGAAGTGTTAAAGAAGAGATGTTTACAATATCAAATATAGCAGAAAAGTCAAGAAAAAATTATTAGCACAGTTTAATTTGGATACTGGAAAATTCCTGTGGACCTTTGAGAATGCTAATAATCTAGATTGGGTGGTTTTAAGGCAATAGTTAATGAATAAATGGTTGTAACTGGGATTTTCTTTTTTTAAGAAAAATTTGGAAATAAGTTCTCTTTACTCCTCTGAACCATAAGTCTTTTTTCTGACAAATAAAAGTTATTTATTTGATATTCATAAATAATTATAAAGATTTTATGATATGCCAATATTTTGCAACATCTCTAACCGTCACCTTTTGCCCTGTGTAACTCCCTTTCAGATTGCAATGTGATTGAATTATTATAGGTAAGAAAAATAAAGCTTGAAAGGGAGATGTTCATCAAATCTACCTAAAATGGATATTTAGGTGCCCTCAGAAATTAAAGGAGAGAAAATCCTTTTATTGAATACATGCTACTGATTCAATTCCTAATGAAAAGATTCTCAGAAAAAGGGAATATCAGTGGTATAGTAATATTTTTACTTTTTTCCAAAAAAAATCAATATATTTGCCTGCATTTTCTTTAAATAATATGGCACAAAATTTTAGATTCGATTTTTTAATTAATTTATTAAATGGACTGTTTATGGAATCAGAAATCTAAAGTCTTGGATATTAATTTGCTTGTAACTCTTTCAAGCTTAATAAACATGAGCAAGCCACTCAATTTAATACCTTTATATATAATATAATATTATATTTTGAACATTCCCTAAAACATTATATTAAAATGAGCTTAAAATAATTTCCTAAATTTTACTAATTATATTTAAGAAAGATGTAGGATAGCTTATCATACAAAACAATACATGCATAGTTTATCAGATTTATTGAACTCTATTGATTCCTACATAATTTGAATATGATATATTTAAAACTACAGTGTTTAAAAGAAACTTACTAAATAGACGTTCACGAATAGAAACATTCTAATGAAATTGGCTAAGTATAAGCTACTAATTAATAAAAGTGATGTTTATAAATTATAGTCAATTAATTATACCTCCTCTGTAATCTTTACAATATGGTGAATTTTTATTATAATACACAGACAACAGTGAGGTTCTAGTCATCAAAGAAGAGAATGTATGTTTTTAGTAGCAGCTTAAAATTATTTTAGAGAAGGCCCAAGTAATATAAGCTGATAAATATTATTCTATGTGATATTTCCTAATATTTTTCGTATAACCTGTCAGCCAATAAGTCAAATTATGTTATGAACCAAGAATACAGTAAACTGCTTTTAAATTTCTAGTGTCCAGATTATCTTCTGAGGAAATCTAAGTTTCTCTTCTTACTTGAGCCCTTTCTTCTCTGAATTCTCTACCTTCTTGTGGCTTTTTCTTCTAAGATTTACAGACAAATACATTTTTATATCTATGCACATTTTGCTAATATTTCAATCTATCTCTTTATATAAGTTTATCAGTTGTTTTCTACTAAATATGTGTATGTATACACACACACACACACACACACACACACACACACCATATTACAAACAAGTTTCTAATTTTGTATTTGGACGATAACCTCTTACTCTGTCCTTTCAGACAATAAAAAGGGAACAATTCTAACATGGCAATGGAACCTGTCAGAATGCATGAGTTTCCATATATGTGAGTGTGCATAAGGGCAAATATGCATGCAAGTGTGTGTACAAGCAGGTATGTGAGTGTCTGATTTGTAGGAACATGGGCGCAATTGGCCTGAACTCTCCCACTGAGATGGCTGCCCTGCACTTCTCGAATCCCTGTGCATTCCCTGGAACCATCTTTGGGGCCCCACCTGGAGGAAAGCAGCAAAGAACAGCTCTTGCTTGGCACTCCCTGCCACCACAACATCTGGTCCCAGATCAGACACTGGCAGTGGGGCCTCGAGAGAAAGTACTTTGAGGGGATCAGTCACTGAGTCTCAACAGAGAAGATGCAGAAGCACTACCACTGCCTTTGTCCCGGAACTCTGGTGGAGACATGCTGCTGCTTTACTCATTTGAACAGTGGACTACCCCTGAAACTGAGGGATGAATTCAACACCTCTCTAAATTCCATAACTATTAATCCAGAGAGGATATCCCAAAGGGACAGGGCTGATACAGAGACCCAGTTCCCCCTCCCCACTCTGAACCATCTGCAAGACTATGGGTGCAAATAGGACATGAAGAATTCAGTCCACAACCAATGGACAGGAATGAGTTTTAAATTGATTTATTCCCTTTCCATCAGCAATTCACAAGGCGTGTGCCTGGCGGAGGCCATGACAATCTGGGGCTCAGCATGGGAACCGAATGAAGACACCCCCCTGGAAGGCAAAGCCCCAGAGGGAATCCACGTGCATGGGAAGGTCCCACGGAAAGTTTTGAGAAAGCTCTGCATGGCTGCCCTGTGACTCATGGTCGCCTGGTTATTCCCATTATATTGTTAAACTCCTGCCTTACAGGAATAATATGTTTCTATCTCCCTCGGAAAAGCATAATGTAACCAGAATTGGAGGGTACAGTGTCTACAATGCCAGTAATAAAGCAGTCAATGTTTCAACATCGGCTACACCTCAGGAAATCAAGAATAGGAGAGGTCATGATGACCCAACCGTCAACAGAATCAATTATTGTAACATCCACTGCAACAAAATGTACCTTTAACTGTATGGCAAATGAAACACTTAGAGATTTTCTATTAAAGTTGTGGCATAAGGAATTAACAGAAACTGAGGTAAAAACTGTTACAGATAACATAGGTATAGTTAAACACCAGATTAGTCATAAAACCAGAACCCCCAAAAATAAAGCTCTTAAGCCTTTACCTACTATTAGAGCAGGACAACATATGGGATATAATATTAATATTAGAGTTTGGTGGGCCCCTAGGGATAGAAGCAACATGCAAGATTTATCGTGGTTAGATCCTCCTTTACCTTACACTGGAGCTTATGATGAAGACATGGTTAGATGAGCTTGAGTAGATGGCAGATATGTTAAATGAAACTCTCTGTCTCTCTGGGAAAGAATTAAATGTAGTAGCCCATCATGGTGTTTAATTCTAAAGGCATAGAAAATAAAAATCTGCTACAAAGTAAACTAATGGTATAAGAAAATTAAATGTAGCTATTATACAATAGAAGACTGTGAGATTAGACATAATTGGTTAAGTTTGATATAATTAATAATAATGATTTTTTGTTATTGTTTAATTATAAAAATAACAAAAAAATCATTATTTTTTGTTAGGAATATTTAGAATAGATGAAGTAAGCTTTGTGTGAATACACATATTATTGCTTCAACAGCTGATTGTCCTTTTTTACCTTTTATTTTCTTTACAGAAAATTATATATTTTCATGAAATAGGATGTTAAGTTTATAAGGTTAATAGTCCAGCAGGTGGTGGTAGTAATAACCACAAAAACCGGTTTTGGGTTTATGGGCAAGTTGTATTAATCATTAACTTTATAATAAATCTTGTAAGACATGAGAACATATAGTGTCTGTGATAAAATAATGAAATCATCTTGTGATTGTATAACCATAAAAATAATTAATTTATAATTTACTATAAATAAACACAACCTGGTATGTTTGATTGCCAGAGTGCCTGAAAAGAAACTCTGGTCACGACTCTTCCTTCCCTAGCCTCATCACACCTCCTTCTCGGGTCCCTGTGAACCCCCCGGAGCTGGCCTCCAGCATCTGGCACCTGAACAGGACAGGAATGAGTTTTAAATTGATTTATTCCCTTTCCTTCAGCAATTCACAAGGCGTGTGCCCCTTACAGGGAACAATATGATTGGTGTGGGCGGAGAGGACTGAACACAGGTGTATCTGTTGGGGGTGGTTTGTAGCCTCCCCCTGACTGTGTGATGAACAGAAGGGTGGGTCTAGAGGCCAGAGCTTCCTCTCTTCTGCCATAAGCAAAGAGTAGTGATACTTGGGTCATGCCAGTAGTTTCAGAAACTGCCATAAAAGAACTGTCAAGGGTCACAAACGTTTTTATTTCTTTTTTCTTTGTAAATTTATTTTTTCTTGGTCTCTCTATATATTTTGGTGTGTGTGTGTGTGTGTGTGTGTGTGTGTGTGTGTATTTCATTTCATTTTGTTTCTTCTTTTTTGCATAAGGGTATATATGAGGGTGAGAGTGTCTTCATTTGGCCAGTTTTAATTGTTTTGTTTTCTGCTTGTTAGTTTGTTTATTTTTCCTTTTCTATGTCTTTCTCTTTATTGTCTTTTCTTTTTCCTTTTCTCTTTCTCAGTTTCTTTTCTTTCCCTTATGTTATTTTGTACTCGGGGATATACATACATTCCCATCACAAGAACATCTTATGAGGTAGTGGGAAGTGGGCCACAACCCAGTCAACAAACATAGTAATCTGAAGACAGCTTTTAAGTCTTAGCTCCCTTCAATACACATTGTTTGAATCTCAAAACTGCAAAAAGATAGCACAACTCCCTAACCACAACTTGACCTCAAAATTAAACAAATGCATAGAATTCACCAAGAGAAGAATAGGCAGTTGAGCAAACAGAAGTAAATACTGTTTCTTCTCTCACTGAGCAACAGAAATAAAGAGAAAAGAAAAATTCATCACAGAAATTCAAGAAAAAATACAGACAACCCACAGAGTCCTAAAAGGATAGTGCCTGAGAATAAGACTTTGGAATGAAACAATGATTGGTACCCAGATTGACTGGTCTAAAACCACAAATGCAGAGATTAAAGAATGGATGGAGAGGATAAGCAAGAATCAGCAAAGGCAAGGAGGTAAAAGGAAACAATTAATAACAGAGATGTTGGCCATCAAAACCAGTCAAGAAATAAATAATGAACTGACAAGCATGGAAAGAAGAATTGACTAAACAGAAGAAATAATCTCAGAGCTTAAGGACTGAAACATGGAACTAATCCAATCTTTTAAAAAATAGAATTGCAGCTTAAAAAATAGAACAAAACCTTCAAGGGACTTGGGATTATATTAAAAGACTGAGCTTACACCTGATAAGTATACCTGAAGGAGAAAAAGAGACCTAGAACACTACAGAACAAACATTCCATGAGGTCACCCACGAAAACTTCCTTCATTTCATCAGAGACAAGACCATCCAAACACAATAGGTTCAGAGAATCCCTGCAAGTAATCAAATGAGGAAACCAACTCCTAGACACATAATGATTCACTTACACAAAGTAAGTGTAAAAGAAAAAATTCTAAAGGCAGTGAGAAAAGGTCAGACTGCCTACTGGGAAAAACCAATTTGAACAGCAGCCGACTTATCTACAGAAACACCACAGACTAGAAGAGACTGGAGTCCAATCTTCAAACTTCTCAAAGATAAGTAATTCCAGTAAATAATTTCCTACTCAGCAAGCCTAAGCTTCATCAGTGATGGAGAATTAAAATCCTTCACAGATATCTAATCCCAAAGAGTTTATGCTGCTTCCAGACCAACTCTAGAGATACTTCAGAAGGTATTAAATACAGAAGAAATTTCCTGCACTTCACAAGAGTACAGGAAAACCCAGAACCAACAGAGACTTTATCGTGACAACAAAATTAAAAATGCAGACATAATCTACCCAAAAGTTAAAAGAAAAAAAAAATGAACAAAAATGTTTATAAAAGTCTCACAACAGGGATAAACTGTCACATTTCAATAATCAACCTGAACATGAACAGACCAAAGGTACCACTGAAAAGACATAGCATGGCAACTGGATAAAATAGCATGGTCCAATAATGTGCTGCTTTCAGGAAACACATCTCAATACAAAGTGCACATGCAGATTCAAAATTGGAGGATGGAAAACAAATAATCCTAAAAATGGCAAACAAAAAATAGCAGGCATCATGATTTTAATATCAGAAATAACAACCTTCAAGCTACCAAAAATTTTAAAAGATATGAAAGGTCACTGCATAATGATAAAAGATTTAATCCATCAACAAGAAATATACATCATAAACATATCTGCAACCAACACAAGAACACCAGGTTTTATAAAGAAATTCCTAAAAAAAATTAAAAAAAAGATATTGACTCTATCACTATCATAACTGGGCACTTAAATACTGCACTAACAACCCTAGATAGATCATCAAGGAAAAAAATTAATAAGGAGCTCAGAAACCTCAACTTGACTTTTGACCAAATGGACTTAATGGATACCTATAGAACACTCCACTCAGCAACTATGGAATATACATTGTACTTATCGCCACATGGAACATACTCCAAGATCAACCACATCCTTGGCATAAATTAAGCATAAACAAATTTCATAAGATGAAAATACTATCATGCACCTTCTCAGACCACAGTGGTATAAAAATAAATATCACCACCAACAAGATATTCCCCAAACACACAAAGACATGGACAAGAAACAGCATAATGTTGAACAATCCTGGGTTGACACAGAAATATCAAAATGGAAATTAAAAAATTATTGGGAACAAATGAAAACAAAGACATATGTTACCAAAATCTCTGGGATGCAATGAAAACAGTACTAAGAGGGAAATTTATAACTCTATGCATCAAAAAATAGAAAGATCACAAGTTAACTGCCTAACAAATTGCCTAAGGAAGCTGGAAAGGCAGAACCCCCAAAACCCTAACTTCAGGAGAAGAATCCAGATCACCAAAGTAAAAGCCAAAATACAGAGCATACAGGACAAAAATATCATAGAATAAAATAAATAAAAAGCTAGTTTGAAAGGATAAGCAAGACTGATGTACCCCTAGCCAGATTGACCAAGAAAAAGAGAAAAAGCCTAAATAAACATAATTAGAAACACAAAAGATTAAGTCACAACTGATCTGGAAAGAATCAAAAGATATTCAGAGATTACTAAGCACACCTGTATGGAAATAAACTAAAAAACCTAAATACAATGGAAGAATTTCTGACATCACACAACCTCCTAAGATTCAAACAACAAGAAATTGAGACCCTAAATAGACCAATAACAACCAGAAAATTGGTTCCATCGTAAGATATCTACCTACAAAAAACAGCTATGGACTAGATTGCTTTCTAGTGGAATTCTACAAAACATACAAGGAGAAGCTGATACCAATCCTATTGAAAATATTCCAGGTATTTGAGAAAGACAGGACTTTCCCCAAATCATTTTATAAAGCTGACTTCACACTGATACCCCAAACAGGCAAAAACCCAACAAAGAAAGTGAATTACAAGCCAATATCTCTGATGAACATAGATATAATCTCAATTTGCAATTTGCAATTCCAGCAACACATCTCAAGAATTATCCACAATGACTAAGTAGACTTCATTCCCGGGATGCAGAGCTGGTTCAACATCCGCAAAACCATAAATGTAGTACAATACACCAACAGATGTAAAAACAAGAACCACGTGATTGTCTCATTAGATGACAAAAAAGTCTTTCAATTAAATCCAGCACCCCTTCTTGATAAAAACCCTTGAACACATAGGCTTAGAGGGACCATACCTCAAAATAGTAAGAACTACCCACAATAAACTCACAGCCAACGTATTGCTAAATGGACAGAAACTGTAAACCTTTTTTCTGAAAACTGGAAATAGGCAAGGTTGTCTATTCTTACCCCTTCTGTTCAACATAGTGTTGGAAGTCGTAGCTAAAGAAATCAGACAAGAGAAGGAAATTATGGGTACCCAAATAGGAAAAAAGGAAGTTAAGCTATTCCTCTTTCTGAGGATATGAGATCCTATACTTGGAAATCCTAAGGGAATATGTCAAAAACCTCCTTGCACCAATAAAAAACACTTTGGCAAAGTCTCAGTGTACAAAATCAACATGCAAAAGACAGTAGTATTCTTATACACCAACAACAAACAGGCAGAACCCCACTCACAATAGTCAGGAGAAAAATTAAATACCTTGGTATCTTTCTAACCAGATAAGTGAAAGACCTTTACAACAAAAACTATACCACAGTGGTAAAAGAAATCAAAGAAGATACAAACAAGTGGAAAAATATTCCATGCTCATGGATTGGAAGAATCAACATTGTTAAGATATTCATCCTACCAAAGGCAATCTACAGATTCAACGTAATACCCATTAAATTACCCACATCATTCTTAGACCTGAAATGACAATACAGAAATTTACATGGAAACATAAGCCACCACAAATAACCAAAAAAAAAAAAAAATCCTCAGCAAAAGAAACAAAGCAGGAGGTATTACACTTCTAGACTTTAAACTTTATTGCAAGGTTACAATAACCAAAACAACCTGGTACTGGTACAAGAATAGGCACATAGACCAATGGAACAGGATAGAGCTTTCGGAAGAAAAACTCCAATTTCTCAACCAACTCATCTTCGACAAAGCCTCTACCAACAACCAATGAGGAGATGAGAACTTATTTAGTAAATGGTGCTGGGAAAACTGATTGATCTCAAGCAGAAGAATGAAATAAGACCCCAATCTAGCACCATGCACAAAAAATCCACTCTAAGTGGACCAAAGACTTAAACATAAAACTTCAAATGATAAGAATCTTAGAAAAAATAGGAGACACCCTCACAGAAAATTGGAATAGGTAACCAATGACCTACACCCCAAAAGCCCATGCCATGAGATAAGTTAGACAAGTGGATCCTCATAAAATTGAAAATCGTCAGCAAAGCAAAATAAACCATCAAGAGAGTGGGGAGAGAGTCCACAGTATGGGGAAAAAATATTTGCCAACTGTATATCTGACAAAGGCCTAACACCCAGGATCTACAAGGAACTCAAAAATGCTGAAAGGAAAAAAAGAAAAAAAAAAAAAAACCACAACAATCCTATTAGAAAAATGGGAATCTGCCAGGGGTGGGGGGTGGGGGCACACCTCATCACCAAGGGTACCTGCATAATGAACATTTGTATACCTAACTCTGAATTGTACCCCACATCCTTAAAAATTGAAAGAAAAAAATGGATAAAAGTTATGAATAGACACTTCTCAAAAGAAGACATATGAGCAGCCATCAGATACATGAAAAAATGCTCATCCTCACTAATCATCAAGTAAATGCAAATCAAAGCCACACTGAGATCATTCCAGTCAGGACAGTCATCATCAATAATTCAAAAAATAGATGCTGGAGAGAATGCGGAGAATAGAGAATGCTTCTGCACTGTAGGAGGGAGTGTAAATTAATACAACCTGTGTGGAAAACAGTATGGTAATTTCTAAAAGATCTAAATATTGACCTTCCATATGACCCAACAATTCTCCTTCTAGGAATATACTCTGGGGAATTCAAATCATTCTATAAAAGTTACCTGCACATGCATGTTTATTGTAGCACTCTGCAAATCGCAAAACATGAATCCAATCGTGCTGCCCACCAAAAGTGTACTAGATTAAAAAAATATATATATATATAAATATATATATACACACATATGATGGAATATTATGCAGCCATGAGGAAGGACAAAATTATGGGCTGCACAGCAACTTGGATGGATTTAAAGTCTATCATACTCAGTGATATATCACAGAAACAAAGAACTGAGTACATGTTATCACTCATAATTGAACCCTGAACACATATCATAATACTACAAGATAGATATTAGCAGTGGTTGGACACGGCCAAGGGAAGAAAGAGGTAACATACATTAATAAGAGTACCTGATTCAAAACCAGGTTAAATAAGGACCAATGGAAGGCCCAAACTTCACCTATACATTGACCACTTATGTACCTAATCCTGAATTGAACACCATATCTTTAAAATAAAATTTAAAATGACAATAAAATAAAAATAAATACTTAAAGATAATAAGTAATTAATTAATATTATTATTTAGTTTCACAAAGTATACCATGTTTATCTGGAAATAGACATAGAAAAGCTTGTTATGCTATAAACTAGAAAAAACTTATAAAGACTATATTGCTTTCTGCAAGTAGGTTAATAATTACAAGAAAGAAGGTTATAACTAAGAATAATGTATATAATGCTAAGGATTTGGTATGGTATATACATGTAAATGATGTGTGCATTCCAAAGCAATGAACAGTATAATTAATTTTTGTTTTTTAAAAATTTACTGAGTTCAGGAGACATTGTGAAGAATGGATACATGTGGTGAACCGTCCCTATAAACCTTATAAAATTAATCAGGAAAGAAAGGAGAAAAAAACAAATGTAAACCAGGCTTGCAGCATATTCAGTAGTAATCATTAGGTGAGCTTTCTCTCTAATATGCTTCTTCATACTTGTTTGGTGCCTATTGTCTCAGAGTCAAGTAGACCCTGTCACATGATTATAGTTCCCCTTAACTGTTCTACAGATAACAACTTGAACATTATAAAATGTTTTCCGTTTGAGATATTCTTTCAGATCCTGTGTAACAGTGTAACAACTGACGTCACCAGGTCTAAAGACCTCCCAAGAAACTGACTCACCAAAGAATGTGATTTTCACATCCTGATAATTTAATTTCCCTTATCCAGACCAATCAGTTACCCCAATTTTCCAGTCCCTAACCCTCCACAGTTGCCTTCAGAACCCCAGTCCAGAACTAGTTGAGGAAATGGTTTTGGAAGTCTCATCTCTTCACTGGGCACTCTGTGATAATTAAACCCTCTCTGTTCTGCAAATCCTTCTGTATAAGTGTATTGGTTTGTTTCTGAACAGTAAACAATTAACATGGAGTCCATTGCAAAAAAAAAAAAGATAAAACCTAATTTAAAGACAATGATAACGTAAACAGAAAGAATAGGTTTAAAACATTTTAAAGATGCACATTAGAAAAGATGCTTAATGACACGGAGTAAGAAAAAAATAGCTGTGGAAAACTTTATTTAAAGAAGAAACAGTTTTGGCATTGTTTCTGTAGAAAATGTAATTCACTCTCCTAAAAACTTACCAACCAGATCAAATGAGCATTTACCATTTAAATAGATCTTCACTTTGTATTTCTGGCATAACTTATTTGCCTGCCCAATTTTATACATATTTTAGCATAGACTGAGAATAATGAATATTAGCATGAATATATATTAGCATGAAATGAAATCCAATGTTCAGAATAAAATTCCATCTTTTATTTTTTATAATAGATGAATAGTATAAGTGACTACTCATTGAAATTGGTTTTCAGGTGTTCATGTGATTAAATATTCATCACTCCCTAAATTCATACCTCTTATGTACCATCTCTTATTCTTAGCCTTTTTAAAAAAGAGTACAGCACTTATGCTGAATTGTAGCAAATTGTGAAGTTGTTTAATGGTTTGGAAAACCTGCTCAGCTGACTGAATCGAGAATAACACATTCATTATTATTTATGACTCTATTTCCAGGTCTTTATAGGTCAGCTTATTGAATTCTCTGAATATCTGCTTTTTCAGCTCTGCAAAGCCAATTTTGTAAGCTACTTTGTGGTAGACTAACTTATGGAAATAAAAGAAAGTTAATTTACTTAAACATAAACATTTTTAAAACATCCTTAATTTAGGATAATTAAGCCTAAATGAAAATCTCTTATTTATTGACTTTTGTCATTAAGAATTCCAAAATTTTAAAACTTATAATCAGCTAGGACAGTGATTCCCAAGTGTTTTGTGGATCAGCCTTTCCATGAGTCTTTAACTGACATTACTTGGAATAAATGTTCTTCAGAAAGTCAGGGATTTCACGAGTTAGAGTTTATTGAAATACTTGAGAGACCTTATTGGGACAATCTGAATTGTAAAATTTCAAAATAGGAATATGGCATTATCAATTTATAAACTTTTTTAAAAATGAATATTTTCAAGTAATATTTGTTCAGAGACAAAGTATTGGGAAATGCTATCTAGAGCAATTCATTAAAAACAATTTAGAGATTAGATTAGAGGTAGTAAAAAGGCTTAATAATTCAGAAAAATAGTGTGTGTTTATTGTTTTAGTAATTTATAATTTTAGCACAAGCATCACTTCATTCTGAGAGAAACAGAATATTTGACATCTTTAATCTTTATATATATATATTTAATGTGCATTTAATCTGTCCAAGTATTGAACAATATATAACTCTAGTCTACTTGAATTACCAAAGGAAGGAGAAAAATATAATTATCAAAATGAGGTATTTTAATTTTGAAAAAGTATCACAATAGGAATAGATGGCCTGAGAAACATTATTAAAACTCAGGTGAAAATAAAAACAATTAAAGGCCTTCATAAGTGAGTTAATCAAATAATGATTTTGTACAATAAAATATTTAATTATTTTGTGAAAATAACATATATCTTTAAATATATTTCAGGTCATAAATTCTATAGTATAATACAGGACAATTTCAAAAAAGAATAATGAAAAAATTCAATAAATCCTAATTTTGTTTTCTGTTTCTCATTGATTAACGCTCCTTCACCCACAATCATGATTTTTTATCTTAGTTACTGCAGTTTTTATTGTCACACCATGAAAATAAGAGGTCTATGTGGATTCATGTCTTTTAAACTACAACAAGTTATAAAATATTTTTTACACAATAGTTCTTTTAAAAACTTTTTTCAATCAATTGACACTTGATAATTATGTTTAATGATCTTCAGAAAAAAACGCTTTAAAATAGTGTAATTTTTGTCTAAAAAAAATTTATTATTAGCCAGGCTTGGTGGCTCAGCCTGTAATCTTGCGCTTTGGGAGGCTGAGGTGAGTGGATTGCCTGAGGCCACGGGTTCGAGACCCGCCTGGGCAACTTGGCGAGACCTCATCTCTACAATAAATCAAAAAATCAGCCGGGCACGGTAGCACATGCCTGTAATACCAGCTACTCGGAAGGCTGAGGCGGAAGGATTGCCAGAGCCCAGCAGGAGAGGTTGCGGTGGCCGGGAGCGGCCACTGCACTCCAGTTTGGGAGACAGAGTGACTCCAACTCAAAAAAAAAAAAAAAAAAAGAAAAATTTATTAAATCATTATTTCATGCTAAATGATGCCAGATTTAACTTAGTTTTAAAAAAGTAAATGCTTAGACATACACCTAAAATATTTGAAATATAATAGAACTTTTAGATTGCTTTTCTATAATTTATTTACAATCAAATAAATAGTTTAGGTAATATTAATAAGAAAACTGATGGGTTTTGATGACCAAATTTTAATATATTTTGAAAAAAATATTAAGCAAATTTCATGTCGTATTCTCTTTAATACTTTTTTTTTTACAGTGCTTGAATTTGGGTAATTTAATTAAGTCTGTTTTTTTTTTTTTTTTTTTTTGAGTTGGAGTCTCACTCTGTTGCCCAGACTGGAATGCAGTGACCGCTCCCGGCCACCGAAGGCTCGACATGCTGGGCTCCGGCAATCCTAGCCGGAATTAGAGGCATGCGCTACCACGCCCGGCTAATTTTTTGATTTATTGTAGAGATGAGGTCTCGCTGCCCAGGCGGGTCTCAAACCCGTGGGCTCAGGCAATCCACTCACCTCATCCTCCCAAAAGTGCGGGATTACAGGCTGAGCCACCGAGCCCGGCTAAGTCTGTTTCTTCATATGTAAAGTAAATATCCAGAATACAACAATAGACATACAGTGAAATATTTAATGAAAAAATATGAAGAAAGCACATAGCAATACAACAGCATGTTTTAACTGCTAAATAAATTTAAAAATATTATGCCTGTTGAAAACATTAATAAACATTAATATACTGGACATATGTTAAAAAGTGTAATTGGTAGTTTAAAATATAAGCATGATGGCATTAATTATTATCAGCAATGCAATAAAGTATATTTAAAGACATTATTATTAGATTAGTATATAACATGGATATATATGTATTAAGATAATGGTTATAAGAAATTTTAAGAGGCCTAGTAAGTGATTTTATGATCATATATTTCAAGAAAATAGTTATATGTTACTAAAGATTTTCTAACTTCTCAGGGAAAAAATTCTTCTATCTGCAATATTATTAGGCTTTGTGGTTTAAATAATCTAGCTTTTCACTTAAGGTAGATCCTAAAAAATTGTGCTATTCAATATCTGTGTTGTTATTTATACTGTGTGCATCATAGTGATAGCTTATACTTCAACATGTGCTAAATTCTAAGTTGTAAGAGTCAAAAGATAAGATTTTGTCTGAAAGTGTGTTCTCATGGGTTTAAAAACAGTTTCATTTGGCACATATTCATGAGTCATTAAATTAAAAATATTACCTAAAATAGTCTGTTTTAATTTGGAGAGTCTCAATTTCTACCTGAAAAAAAAATATTGGGGAGCAAGTTTTGATGTCCTTTTCTGCAATAACAATATATGAAAGTAAGGTAGTTACACATTTCATATGACATCATGTGATCTTTCACATATTTTTAATTATAAAAAAAAAAAAACAAAAACTCTAAGCTGACTTGAATTGGCCTGATAAGAAAACTAACAGTAGGTAGAAAGTATTAGGGTAAACATAACTTCAAATCAGTAAAAGTAAAAATATTGTATAAGCTATTTTCCAAGTCAAAAGAAAAAGAGGCAAAAATAATGCACCCATTAAAAAATTCTATCCAATGAAGTTGTGACAGAAGCTCAGCAGCATTGTCTGATATAGCAAGCCCTGAACTGTTTACACTATCTTAAAGATGATCATATGGAAAGTAGAATCTTTCCCAATGTAGTAGTAGTATTAAATTGGAGAAACGGATGTATATTTGAAAAATGTTAATTTAATATGTGCACTATTTTTATAATAGAATATAAAATCATTTGAAACTCATCAGCAATAATACTATTCGGAGAAAATTTTTCTTAATTTAAAACACAACATTAATGTGATGAATTTTTAATATTTATGATAAAGTACTAAACAAGCACCTATCACTTTTAGCAATAACTATGTACTGCCACGTTTAAAATGTTTTTAAAATAACAACTTTTATTTTAGATGATGTGTGTTTTCCACTTAATTGGAAAGGAAAGAAACAAATATACCTAATTCTCTGGTTAGTTGTTAATGTTGAATTGCTCTTTTCTAGCAGAATTTCTTTCTTCACTTTTCAGAGTCATTAAAACAATAGTTATATTTTTCTGATACACTAGATATAAAAAAATCTCAGCAGTTACTGTTTCAACATATGTGTGATAAAATTCAATTATTCATGCTTCCTTCAGAGAACCTATAGTTTGTTCCCTTTCCTTTAAGGAATGTTTTAAAATACAGAAGGGACAAACTCATTATACACAACACATTATTTTAAATTATAGCATTTTTTTGTCATTTACAAGTTGTAAAAAGTGACTATTACAAAATAAGACTACAATGGAAGGAATGTATATTTTACCAAAGATGATTAATTTATTTGGGAGCCAAAAGAGAGTTCTGGAGGTTTTTGTTGTTTTCCCTTAGTAAATTAATAGGTTTTGGACATTATAATAATTATTGTTTTTAAAATGGGGAAGTGCCTTAGTCCATTTGTGTTACTATAAAAAAAATACTCAAGACTGGGTAATTTATAGAAAAAGAGAGTTTTATTTGTCTCAGTTCTGTAGGGTGTACAAGAAGAATGTAAACAGTATCTGCTCTGGTGAAAGCCTCAAGATACTTCCATTCTTGGTGGAAGACAAAGGGAACCGGTGTGTGTAGAGATCACACAGCAAGAGAGAATAAGCAAGGGAGGAGAGAGGAAAATGCTAGGCTTTTTTAAACAACCAGCTCTTCTGGGAATTAATAGAAGAATAACTCACTCATTATCAGGAGGACAACATAAAGCCATTCATGAGGGATCTGCCCGCATGACCCAAATCTCTCCCAATAGGATCCACCTCCAACATTAGTAATCAAATTTCTACGTGGCAATAGAGGAAGCAAGAGAAAGAGAGTGGGGAGGTGCCTGGTTCTTGTAAACAACCGGTTCTTTCAGGAACTAACAGAGTAAGAACTTACTCTTCCTAGTGAGGATGATACCAAATCATGAGGGATCTGTACTCTTGACTCAAACATCTTTAATTATGCCTATGTCCAACATCAGGGACCAAATTTCAATGTGAGGTTTCAGGGGACAAACATCCAAAATCCACCAGGAAGCATACATATATTACTTCTCTACAAAATTATCAGTATAACATAGCTTTGGACAGACATCAATTCTCAGGAAATTATACTGTCAAAGGAATCCATTATAATCACAAACCAATGTCCTATTTTCCCTGGTATAAAAACCGAGGCAATGAAATTAACTATATGTTCCATATCAATGTGTGAATTACAGTTAGCCGACATTCACAATAGACACACACACACACACACACACACACACACACACACACACACACACACAAATAAATCCCTTGACATCTCCCTAACCAGAGAAGTGAAAGATCTTTACAATGAAAACTATAAAACACTGCTCAAAGAAATCCAAGAAGACACAAATGGAAAAATATCCCATACTCATGGACAGAAAGAATCAACATTGTTAAGATGTCCATCCTACCAAAAGCAATCTATAGATTCAACATAATACCCATTAAGTTACCAACATCATTCTTCTCAGACCTAGAAATGACAATACAGAAGTTCATATGGAAACATAAATGACCATGAATAGCCAAAACAATCCTTAGCAAAAGAAACAAAGCAGGAGGTATCACACTTCCAGACTTCAAACTCTACTATAAGGCTACTGTAATCAACACAGCCTGTTATTGGTAAAAGAACAGGCATGTAGACCAATGGAACAGAATAGCAATTCTGGAAGCAAAACCTCAATTTCTCAACCAACTCATTTTTGGCAAAGTCCTCAACAACAACCACTTGAGAGAGGACAACCTATTCAGTAAATGATGCTGGGAAAACTGGCTGACCACATGCAGAAGATTGAAACAGGACTCCTACTTATCACCATACATAAAAATTAACTATAAATGGATCAAAGACCTAAACAAAAAGCCTCAAAATATAAGAATCTTAGAAAATGCAGGAGACACCCTTATGGAAATTGGAACTGGCAGCCAATTCCTATTCAGAACCCTAAACACCAATACCTTAAGATAAGATAGACAAGTGAGACCTCATCAAACTAGCGAGCTTCTGCAAAGTAAAATAAACCATCAAGAGAGCAGGGAGAGAGCCCACAGAATGGGAAAAAATATTTGCCAACTGTATGTCTGACAAAGGCCTAACATCTAGGATCTACAAGGAACTCAAATGTGTTGAAAAGAAAAAAAACAAATAGCCCCATTAAAAAGTGAGCGAAATACATGAATAGACACTTCTCAAAAGAAGATACAAGGGCAGCCAACAGGCACATGAAAAAGTGCTCAGCCTCACTCATTATCAGAGAAATGCAAATCAAAACCACATTGAGATACCACCTAACCCCAGTAAGAATGGTCATCATTAATAAAACAAACAACAACAGATGGTGAGGATGCAGAGAAAAAGGAACACTTCTACACTTCTGATGGGAATGCAAAATAGTACAACCTCTTAGGAAAACAGTGTGGCAATTTCTGAAGAGCTAGAAATTGACCTTCCATATGACCCAGCAATTCCCCTATTGGGAATATACCCAGAGGAACTCAAATCATTCTACAAAAAAGATACCTGCACACGTATGTTTGCTGCAGCTCTATTCACAGTAGCAAAAACATGGAACCAACCACATTGCCCATCGAAGTTGAACTGAATTTAAAAAATATGGGCCGGGCTCGGTGGCTCAGCCTGTAATTCCGCGCCTGGGGAGGCTGAGGTGAGTGGATTGCCTGAGCCCGTGGGTTCGAGACCCGCCTGGGCAACTTGGAAAGACCTCATCTCTACAATAAATCAAAAATTAGCTGGGCATGGTAGCGGGCACTTGTAGTTTCGGCTACTTGGAAGGCTGAGGCAGAAGGACCGCCGGAGCCCAGCAGGTCGAGGCTGCGATGGCCCAGAGCAGCCGCTGCACTCCAGTCTGGGTGACAGAGTGAGACTCCAACTCAAAAAAATGTGGTACATATACACAATGGAATATTATGCAGCCATAAAGAAGGACAAACATATAGACTTCTCAGAAACTTGGATGGATTTAGAGTCGCCATACTCAGTGATGTATCACAGAAAGAAAGAACAGAGTAGTATATGTTCTCACTCATAAGCAGAACTTGAACAATTATAATACTATAAGAAAGGGATTGACAGCAGTGGGAAACTCTCAGGGGAGTGGAGGTGGGATTGGTAGTTGAGGGAAACTGCTTGGGGAGGGAGGGGCATACCTCATCAACAAGGGTATCTGCGGAACTGACGTTTGTATACCTCACCCTGAATTGTACCCCACATCTTTATAATAAAAAAATTTAAAATAAATAAAAATAAAGTTAGTCAAATCAGGATCAAAACAGACACATTTTTGCATCTACTGTGTTACCAACATCTGAACACATATATTATTGCCTTTCACTACTTGGCATAGATCATTTTCCAATTCTGTCTTCTAAAGTCAATCCATCCACTTGTGCCTAAGCACTACTCACTGTAATACATTCAAAGAAAATATTCCAACAAGTTTTTCCTCTTTCTTACACCATCACATTTCCTCTCTGTTCTGGATCATACTCATAAGCACACTAACATGCTTGACCTCACTCTCCAGGTTTGCCATTTATCAGTTTATTGACCGTCAGCTCCAAAATAATCATTTTTGACTGTTAGGTGAAAATAGATCTGGGCCTTTTAAATTTTGTTTGTCAGTTGATGCAACCAGAAACTTTGTCAGTAAAGGACACTGTAGGAGGAACACTGTAGGAGGAATGGTTTTGCTTCCTGCTTTTGTTTTTTAAATTTTTTTTAAAGTAGGATTTATTAAGAAGACAGAAAAACCTCAAGTGGGAGGGAACCCAAAAGAGGGTTGTCCTGCTTTCTGCTTTAGATGTGCCCACTCATCAAGTCCTGTAGCGAATGCCACTTTTCCTGTGTCAGCCTTCTGCAGTGCACAGTGGACAATAGCACCTAGTTGATTTCCCCTTTAGATGATTCTGTAGCAGAGAGTACTTTGGAAGATGCCCTAGTGGAAATAATTTTAGGAAGTTTCAGCTAGGTTTTCAGTAATTTCTGCCACTGCAGGACCAGAGTTACTTCTCTGCTATCCATTGAGCCACAGCTGTTTCCTCTTCAAGCCCTAGGAGTGGGTAGTGGTATGAGGACTCTCCCTTGGGTGCTCGATCTCAGTCCTAAGTAGTTGCTCCTCATGTTTACTATTTTTGTACTTTTTAAAGTTCTCTTAATTTCTTTCCAAGAATTACTTATTCCAAATCCTTGTTAAGTTAGCCAATTTTGTATAAACCTTCCTTGTTGAAATTTCAGAGTGTGTGCACGCACGTGCTTTCCTCCTTATTGAACATAAACAGGGAAATCCAGCCACCTCAAACTCATTTTTCTTTTCATGTTTGCAGTTTTAAAGCCTATGACTATGTATGCAGTCTTTTAGATTCCAGTCTTCCCACTTTTGCTTAATTCTATTTCAGACAATAGATAACTCAGCAGCATTTGATACAATGGATCACTCAATACTCCATGATGGTTTCTTTCCTGAAATCTCAGGATATAAAGCTTCCTTGGCTTTTATTCTGTTTGATTAGTTACTCCATTTTAGTCTTTGTCCTTTCTTCTCTTTATTTTTTACTTTGTAATGTTCCAATACTTCAGAGCTTCATCCTCAGTCCTCTTCCCTTATCTCTCTACACTATTTTTTGGAGATACCATCTCATATTATGACTTTAAAATATATCTATATGCTAATAGCTTCCTAATTAATATCTCCAGGCCATATTTCTACACCTCCTGAGTGATACATACTCTATATCTCTACTTAAAATATTAAAGTAGTTTAACTAATTTTTAATTCTTAATTAAAATAATTGAAAAATGTCTAATGGTTTAAATGACTTTTGCTTTATTACGAATGTTCCACAAGTTTTTTTATTCTTATAAATTATTATATTCTATGTTAATGTAATTTTTATATAAAATAAATATGACCAACATTTTTTCTTTAATATTTAATTGAGAAAAATAATTGTTCTTGTACTGTGTGGCCTTGTGATAAATTCTGTGTATGATATTCTTTGATATGTAAAAGTGCTTATAATTATTTTTAAGCTTTGTTTTTTTTATAGAGTAGACTTTGTTTTTCTGACTTATTAGCTAGCAATAAAAATGTAACAATTTTTCAATGTAGCCAATCTGTTTTTTGTATAACTGCCTTAGGTATTAGAGGAAATTTGATGCATGTATGTTTTATAAATGTATCAAAGCAATGAGATCAGATACTATTTCCTATTCAAGTTTCCCTTTGCATTGTCCATTCAATAACTTCTGAATCAATGCATTCCAATCCCTCTTTATGACAGTGTTTCTAGTGAGGCAAGGTAGCTAGCACAGGTTAGGCATAGATAGTTAAATTTCCCATAGGAAGGTTTTAAGAAGTGTTCTGGTATTTTTAAAATTACATTTTATGGCAGGCCAAGCTGGCAGCCTACCTACCCCACCCCCTTGACAAATCAAAAGAAAATCCCATCAGATATAAGAATAGGACAGCCCAAACTTCCAATTCATGGTTTAGTTTAATAATTACTAAGAGTCTTTACCACTCCTTAACTAACCAAAACCATAGAAATTATAATAAGACCACCTTTTACCTCAGGAACCTGTGAATTGGAAATGTCTGACAGGCTTCTGCAAAAGACAATATGGTCAGAAAAAGACCACCTCTCCCCTTTTCTCCTCCCATTGGAAGCCAAGAGATGTCAACCTCCTGAGTAACAGTTAACATTGGCCCACCTACTTTAGCATATCAATTGTTGGGAAAATATATCTAGTTTCTTAGTTAAGAGCAAAAATGAAGTCTTACCTTTTAGGAAAGGCTTAAACCTTTTTGGTATGAAACTTTCACCAGTCTTTTGTTTCCTCTCTACTTTCTCTAATACACTTTGTGATAAAACTTTGCTGGCTGCTTTAAAATTAATTTCAAAAGTAAGTCAAAGAATCCATGAGTTTTATGCCCTGCCCCACCCAGCATCACTAGCTACACATCACTATAGAGATTTCTCTCACATTCCAGAAAATTCATATATAAACAGATAGTTAAAATAAATGGAGCTAGAATTCCTAAGGCCAAAAATAAACTTTTATTTGTGTATTTAGCAAAAATTTGAGTACTGTCTATTCTAGGAACTTTGTGAACTAACCTTTAAGTACATTTTTCTAAAAAAATATATATTTACAAGTAAAGAGATAAAAAACAAATAAACTAAACTAAGCAAGAAATAGTAGGTGAACATTCTAAGAACAGAAAACATTTAAGCTGAAACATGATTAGTAAAGGGGGACACCTTGAAAGCAAAGGAGAACCAATGCAGGGGTGTGATAGGCATTTCTTACCAAAAGGTAGGAGTAAGTTATCAATTATATTGTTTAGAATCATCAAGGCATATTAAAAATACAATAACAAAGTGATGTTTCAAAAATTAGTTATAGAGAGGATCTCCCTATGTTGTGAGGGGATGCAGGAAAATTTACCCCCAAACATGACTTTTGTCACAAGGTCTCTCTGGCCTACCTGTCTACACATAGTTGCAGAGAAGCTGCCCTCTCTTCCTCTTATTCTTTATCTATTGCAGAAATGAAGAGTAAGGTAAGTCCACACCTGAACAAATGAAGAGTAAGATAAATCCACACCTGAACAAACCCCCTTACCAGTATAATGCCTGTCTTTCAGGTTCATTCATCTTCCATAAATAACTATTTGTAAATCATTCTTTGTTTCCCCTAGCCATTCATTGTCCCAATCCTGTTTTGACTCTCAACAGAATTCCTCTTCCACCCTATCCCATAACCTGTGTTACCAGAATGCAAATCCTCATTCGCCCTGTTTCTTCTAGAGGGTATTGAAGTTTCTGTAACTCATTGGGAAGTTGGATTTTCACTCTGAAGTCTCCCATGAATACATGTTAACTAAAATGCATATGCCTACCCTCCTATTAATCTTGTCCCATGTCAATGATTTTGCAGTGAACTTTTAGGGGGCCTATGATCATGGTCCCCACACTTGCTCTAGAGCAGAGTGTTCCTACCAATACCATCATATGCTCTTGACATGCCTCTATTTCTAATTTCTGGGATCAGAGGGTATAAATGAACTATAAACAGACTAATCCTGATCTCTAAAAGAAACAGAAAGAAGCTCAGAGTGACTGGAGAATGCTGAGAGCTAGCAGGAGGTGAGGCTAGAGGAGTAAGCTTGGAATAATCCCTGTAGGATAGCGATATTAGAATTTTATTCCACATACATAAATTTCAAATTTGACAAAATTTGATTCATACTGCAAGCATTCTGTTTGGTTGCTCACTGAAAAATTATTGCATAATTAAGCATAATGGTAAAAATAATAGATAAAAAATTATTCCAAAAGTGCAAGAGAAAAATGGCAAATGGTACTGTCTGTGTTAGGAGGAGGTTGTGGAGACAAAAAAAAAAAAAAAGACTTTGGATATGATTTGGAGTATAGTCAGAGACTTCCTAAGGAATGAAATGTTAAACATAATGCAAAGAGAATTTAAAATAATTTTAAAATTTAGTTCTGAGCAACTGGATGATTGGTCATGATATTTATGGTAAGAAAATTTTGAGAATTTGAAATATCCCATTTTAGACATGTAGAACTTTGGATTTTTTTAGATATCCAATGTAACTTGTCGAGTAGTTAACTGGGCATTTGAGTGCATCATTCAGAAAAAGTTTAGGATTGGAGATAAAAGTTCAGAATTTATCATTGCTTCCTCTATAGTACTTAAAAACATAGAAGTAAATGACATTTTCTACTTCCCAAATATGGCCTGGGCATTGCAACATCAGAGATTAGAAAAAAAACTTATCAATGATTATTGGGTAAGAGTGACCAGATTAATTGTGTCAAATGCTGCAGAGAAAAAGGATGAAAAGTGAGATGAGGGAAAAAATTACACCATGGAGTTTTTAGTGATTTTGATTAGGGCAAACAATTGATGGAAATGGGTGGAAGAGAGAATGACATATATGAATAAGCAAATTTAATAACTAAAAAACCCCTATTTTGCTGAAAATGAAATGGAGAACTGGACCAGTTAGTGAAAGTAATATGTTTTGTTTTGCTTTAATATGTTGGCACCAACACAGTTTGTAAGTTGATTAGAATGATTCAATATAGAGTGTGGAATGATGAAACTACTAATGTGTAGAAGTGGTAACTGCACAGAGAAATTGCTGGCATAAAACACAGACAGTGGAATCAGCCCTTGATTAAAGAGAGACACTTAATATGTTTTGAACAAAAAAAGACTTTCAGATTCTGTTCCAAATTCTATATTGTTTCTACTATACCAGAGAAAATAATGTGTGTGTGAATGAGTTTGTGCATGTAAATGTCCTTGCATGTCTTTTATTACATTGATACCCTTACTGATTTAAAGCTCTTAAGAAAAATGAGCTTTATATTTTTAAAATTTTGTGACTTGAAATGTGCATGTCATAGTGGGTTAAATGATCATGGATCTAAGTACTATTTAAGATAAATTGGTAAGATTTTAGAAGCATATGTTTTCTATGTATTTCTGTTTTAAAGACATTATTTTTAAGGTTCATTTTGAAGAAAAATAACTTATTTTCCTCCTATGAACTGTATTTGTACAGAAGATTATCTCTATAATGATGCCCTGAGATAATCATTAACTATTTAGATAGCCAGCAAGTCAGAGAGGGTAAAAACAGAATACAAATCAAATGAGAAAGTGACAATGACTGGTAAGAGATTGTGTTAATATATTTGATTAATTCTTTTGGCCGTACTCATTTGTAAGACTTAATTTTTTTTATTAATAAAGATATGATCTATAATACATTAAATAGTAAGGATGTAGATATACTTGGCAAACTTACCAAGAAGTAGTTTGGGGAAGTAAGCAAAAACATATATTACCCTATATGTACATTGATCTACAAATGTTCTTTTTGTATGATTTGCTGTTTTTTACTGAGTTTTGTGGCTATAATGTTTATAATGGTCAACAAGAGCCCTTATGTCACTGGTATCTGATCAATTGTCACTTTTCCAATGAAGTGAAAAGTTGAAGACTTGACTCTTCTTTCTTATATTGCTATTGCTACCAGAAATAATGTATGGAATAAACTTATTGCAGTTTTGCATAGAAATACTTAATTACTGAAAAGCAGTAGTAGCATCAGTTTTCTAAAGTTAAACACTGGAGTATTCTTGTTATTTTATTATGTTTGTTATTAGATTAAACCATATTCCCCTAAGTCTAGAAAACATGTTACCATTTCATTGCATTGCAAACTTTTTTCTTTTAGCTTTTGTTTCATAAAATCAAAGTAGATGTAAGTGCACATAAACACACACACACACACACACACACACACACACACACACACACTGCTATGTATTTCTCTTAAGAATCAATAGATTTGATTGTTAGAATGTATCTTCAAAAAGATATATCTTCTAGGAAATAAAGCAAAGTTTATCTGTAAATCTAAAGCCTTCTAAATAATTTCTGATGATAATAAGACTGAATTTCTCTGAGCACCTTATAGTTTTACAATATGTAAAAATTGTTTTCCCTCTACTTTTAAGAAACTTGCCCCTCAAACACCTAGGATAGAAGGAACACACCTCAAAACAGTAAGTGCCATCTACGATAAGCCCACAGCTAACATATTGCTAAATGGACAGAAACTAGAAACATTTCCCCTGAAAACTCGAACAAGACAAGGCTGTTCACTCTCACCCCTCTTGTTAAACATTGTGTTGGAAGTCCTAGCTGAAGAATTAGACAAGAGAAGGAAATCTGGGGTATCCAAATAGGAAAAGAGGAAGTCAAGTTATCTCTCTTTGCTGATGGTATGTTCCTATACCTAAAAAATCCAAAAGAATCTGTCAAAAACCTGCTTGCACTGATAAAGGATGTTGGTAAAGTCTCAGGGTACAAAAAAAAATGTGCAAAAGACAGTTGCATTCTTGTACACCACCAACAAGCAAGCAGAGAAACAAATAAAAAAGCACAATCCTTTTCACAGTAGTCACATAAAAAATAAAACACCTCAGTATCTTTCTAACCAGAAAAGTGAAAGACCTTTACAATGAGAACTACAAAACACTGCTCAAAGAAATCCAAGAAGACACAAACAAATTAAAAAAAAAAAAAATCCATGCTTATGGATAGGAAGAATCAACATTGTTAAGATGTCTATCCTACCAAAGACAATCTACAGATTCAATGCAATATCCTTTAAATTACCAACATTATTCATCTCATACCTGGAAATGAGAATACAGAAACTCATATGGAAATATTAACAACCACGAATAGCCAAAACAATCCTTAGCAAAAGAAACAAAGCAGGAGGTATCACACTTTCAGACTTCAAACTTTACTATAAGCCTACAAAAATCAAAACAGCCTGGTATGGGTACAAGAACAGGCATACAGACCAATGGAACAGGATAAAGATTCTGGAAGCAAAGTTACAATTTCTCAACCAACTTATCTTTGACAAAGCTTCTGACAACAACCACTGGGAAGAGGAGAACCTATTCAGTAAATGATACTGGAAAAACTGCCTGATCACATGCAGAAGATTGAAACAGGACCCCTAGCTATCACCATACACAGACATTAACTTTAAATGAATCAAAGACCTAAACGAAAAACCTCAAACTATAAGAATCTTAGAAAACGCAGAAGACACCCTTATGCAATTGGAACTGGCAACCAATTCCTGATGAAAACCCCAAGTGCCCATACTATAAGAAATAAGATAGACAAGTGGAACTTCATCAAACTGATGAGCTTCTGCATAGCAAAAGAAACCATCAAGAGAGCAGGGAGACAGCCTATGGAATGGGGAAAAATATCTGTCAACTGTATATCTGACAAAGACCTAACATCTAGAATCTACAAGGAACTCAAACACACCAAAAAGAAAAAGGAAAAAAAAAAGCCCCATTAAAAAGTGGGCAAAAAACATGAATAGACACTTCTCAAAAGAAGATCAATGGGCAGCCAACAGACACATGAAAAAGTACTCAGCCTCACTCATCATCAGAGAAAAGCAAATCAAAACCACATTGAGACACTACCTAACCCCAGTAAGAATGGCCATCATTAATAAAACAAACAACAGATGCTGACGAGGATGCTGAGAAAAAGGAACGCTTCTACACTGTTAGTGGAAATGCAAGCTAGTGCAACCACTTAGGAAGACAGTGTGGCGATTTCTGAAAGAACTATAAATTGACCTTCCATATGACCCAGCTATCCCCATACTGGAAATATACTAGAGAAACTCAAATCATTCTATAAAAAAAGATACCTGCACACACATGTTTGTTGCAGCTCTCTTCACAACAGCAAAAACATGGAACCAACCATGCTGCCCATTGAAGCTTGATTGGTTTTAAAAATGTGTTATAGATACACAATGGAATATTATGCAGTCATAAAGGACAAGCATATGGACTTCACAGCAACTTGGATGAATTTAGAGTTGATCAGACTCAGTGATTTATCACAGAAACAAAGAACAGAGTACCATATGTTCTCACTCATAAGTGGACCTTGAACAATTGTCATGATACTATAAGAAAGGGATTGGCAGTAGTGGGAAACTGCCAGGGGATTGGGATGGGGCACACCTCATCATCAACAAGGGTACCTGCAGAATGAACATTTGTATACCTAACCCTGAATTGTACTCCACAACCTTAAACTAAAACATAAAAATAGACAAATAAATGAAAAAGAAACTTGTTTTTACTTTCTAAACCATTCATTCAAAAAGATCACAACTGAAAATTTGATGCCTATGTGTACATAAAAATACATAAGTAATAAATAAATGTACATATTGCAAATATATATATCATGAACTAGTTTAAATCTGTAGAAATAATAGTTACAAAATGCTAAAGCATGTTTTTATTATGTAGTAATATGATATTTTGTTGAATTGTGGAAAGAGAAGCAATAGAAAAATGAGTAAGTCAAGTTAGGTAGCTTCTTTGTTATACACACACACATGTGCACACACACACAGCCAATCTCTAATGTGATTGAAATTTCTCTATTTTTCAGTATTGTTGAAATCGTTAAACATCATGGTATTCAATAAATATATGAACACTATTATCTTAAATTCTATTTCTCACTTAATTTTTTAAATTTTTTCTCACATTTTTAAAAAATGAAATTCATTCTGATGCTATAACTCAATTATCCATCTCTTGCATTGTGACTTTTCCTCTGGTCCTTCCCTAGCAAAGTCAAATAGCTGAGTTTATTTTACTACTAGTTATTGTAGTTCAAGAGAGGATAAAATAGGCATTGTTGCTTGTGAGTGTTCTTATGTCTTGTCTTCTTTTTCCTAAGCTCATTTTGCCTTTCACTGTTTTCATATGAAATCATATCCTCTCCCAAAGTTTACATCTTCATTATATTTGCTACATAAAATTACCATAATTTATATTTTGTGTGCTAATTCATAATTAATAAAGAGTACCAGAATTGATTTTGTCATATATACTTAAGAAGTAACTAAGTACAGATACACATAATGGGCTTAGTAAAAAGAAAAAAAAAATGAAAGTACCAGTTGTGAAAAATAATTGAGACAAAATATACTCAACTTACATTGGTCCATCATCTCATGAATATGAGAAGAACATTACTAAATTTATTTTTGATACTCATCAATCTCTTAATATGTTTTCTTTGTTGCTAATCTCTCTCTCTCTCTCTCTCTCTCTCTCTCTTTTTTTTTTTACTTTTTTTGTTCTAGAACTTCTCTCAAACATTTATTAAATATAATTACAAATACTTCTAACTAAAAAAGAACTTACAGGTTATATGGTTTACCTTTATTCAGGAAGCATGTATTTTCTCTATATTTATTGATTTATTATCTTAAACATCACTTCAAATCTTCTTTAATTTCTCTACTCTTGCCTTGGTTAGTACTTTGCTATGTTAGGGTAAACAATCTTATAAGCAGTTCACATTGGGTCTTTCAAACATTGTTCTCTCATTCAGTTGAAACTGCTCGTTTTCATCTGGAGAAATTATCTTTAAATATCATAAACCAAATTCTTCTTTTTAAGTTTCCTTCAAAAAGTAGTCCAGGTACTATTTCCTTTTGAAAGTAATCCCTTACCGCACGAGAAAAACAGAGACTTTTTCTCCTTTAAATATGGCTAGTATTTTAATATTATTTTTGTTTTTTGTTAAATAATATACATAATTATATATTACAATATATGTAACATATTAAAATTATTTATATATCATATATGAAGAGAGAGAGAGAAATGAATGAGAGGTTGGCTGTTAAAATTATGTGATTATTTTAATAATATATAGTACTTTGAATCATGCTACTTTTAACATTTCTAATCTCATTTATGTTAAAATCTTGATGTGACATGTCCTCTGCTGGAAGCCACAACCCCTAAAGAGGCAAAATGGAGGTTACCCGAAAATGGGAAAAACACTGACTGGGAGCAGAGCCCCAGTGGGAAGCGGCCATGCTGGAGGCAGAGCCCCATGGATCCTATTGAAGAACTCCTTTTGGCCTTAAAGGAATGCGTGCTTAGGCTTGAAAAACACTTCCCTTGATAAGTAAAACAATTAGCTAGAATGTGCAAGGATGTGGAATTAGCAGTTAACCTATGTATAGAAACGTAAAAAGGGCTCAACAGCAAAAATTTCCCCCATGAAGAGACAAGGGAATGTTTTTACTACCCTCTTTCCCATGAAATTTTGCAACTTTTAGCTAAAAAAGGAAAAACAAGTACTTCCTCATACCCTTTATAAGTAACAACATTGGCAGTTGTGATTGATGAGGAAGTGAGAAACTGAGACAGAGTATCTCCAAAAACAGGTGTTTTCAGGAAAAACAAGTCACAGACATGCCTTTTGATTTAAGAAATATTATAGTTTAATTAGAAAGAGGGTTAAAATTAAAGTAAGGATTAGAATTAAATAAATAACAGTTATAATTAAAAGATAAATGTTTATTATAGATGTAGGTATTAGTTAAATATAAGTAATAGAAGGAATAGGAAATAATTAAGTTTTAAGGTAAACTTAAAATTATGCACACTTAATGTAGGTTTAAAATTAAATGCATTTAGGATTAGAAGTAAGATTAATTTCATATATAAGTGTAGATTTAGATGTAAGTTTTGTTTAGAAATATAAAATGTAAAATAGGGGATAAGAAAATAGCAAGTAATATAGATAAGGCAATTAGAATTAAGAAAGTTAAATTTTTTAAAAAATAGAGTATTAAGAATTCATAGTGTGTAAGATAAGGGTGGTTATATAAAAGAAAAGCAAGTCAATATATTGCTGCTAAAAGTATATATAAGGGTAGAATTAAGAAAATAGATTAGGAAAGGAAAAGAAATAGAATAGTGAAGGGAAGAGACTCAGTTGGCCTAGAGGTCACAGGATGTGGCTGATAAATTCTTGGCAGCTGGTATTTTGTTACACCACCGGAAGCAGGAAGGAACAAAATGAAACTTGTAAAGGTCAACTTCCCCATAAACAAAAGAAAAAACATGATGTAAACATTTAATGTATAACATGGGATACATTTTGTGGGTAGAGGGGTCAGTAAAAAAACTATATAAGCTTGTAAGAATTGAATAAAAATTGGCAGAGTCTTGAGCTCTCCCCAGGAAGAGGATTCCTGTCGTTTTCGTCTTTTCTTTTTCACCGCTTCCCGATTCCCCCATCTCAAGCCCTGACTCTCTCCTGGAGCTGGACTCCAGCAGTCCTCCAAATAACTTTCCTAACCATTAAAACTATTTTCTATTTTTTCTGTTTCTCTCTCTTTCATGTACATATTGTGCTTAAAAATCGACCTGTTCTCCTGACAACAAAAACCCACACAAACAACTCACTTGTATGTGTAAACACACACATCATATGTACACTAATAATTAAAAAGCTATCAAATAAGTAGATATTGATTATTATAAGAATCATAGGAACCCATATAGTATTGGTTCCAGGCTTAAAAAGAAAAATGCTTACTACTCATTTTTATAGCTCTTCAAAAGGACCCTAAAACATTTAGTTTTGAAAGTCCATGTGCCAGGCTGTAAAATCCTAGATTCAATTATTGTTATTATTTTTTTAGCTCAGATTGGACATTGAGGTAGATATGATGCCAGCCATAAACAAATATTGCATTCATTTCCTTCTTGAGGAAGAATCAACATTAGTGTCAGATACAGCTGGGGTGAAATCTGATTACTAGAACTTAATAAGAAGATGCCATTTCTCAATTTATTCATTTATTAAATGAGAATAACAATACCTCATAGGGATATTGTAGAAATTATGTGACATAAAATAGATTATATACAGTAACTAGAGAAAGAAATAAATGCATGTCTATTCCTATTTTGCTTGCTGTTATTCCATCCTTAGTGCTTTTATAGAAACTTTCAAAATTGCTGGATTCAGGATATTTTAATGATCTTCCATGACAGAGAGCAAACAGGGAAACAACATTCATTATAGTAACAATATCTCTATGCATAGTTTTATCTGATTAGCCCAGATTTTCAGGAAAACTGAATTTTTCACTAGCTTTGTGAACTTTGAAAATCACTGAACCTCTATAGGCCTATTTTATCCTCTGTAAAATATAATGAATAATTTTTACCTTGTATCTGTGTTTCATTATTATAAATATTGCATGTAAAATGCTTATAATTACAGTTTATTAATATTAGTTATTAAAATAATAGCCCCTCCCATATACAAATATATTTTATGAAAAAGAAAGTACTTTTACTCTTTCTTCCTACACATCTATTGTTTGAAGGTACAGTGAAATGTATGTGAGTAATATTCCCAATTTGAAAGACAGTAATAAGAAGTAGATTTATGTTACATTTATCTCAGTTGGACACTTTGATAGGAGTTAAAACTCTTTTAGTAGTTGTTTTTTACACCAAAACTAATAATATTTTATGTCTTAGGGTTAACAAATATTCCTTCACTAAGGAAGAGAAAGCAGCTGAACCAATAAGAAATACAATCCCACAGGAAATTGTAGCCTTAGGAACAAATAAGCTGTTCTGATGTAACAGTTTAATGACACATCCAGAGGGCAGTGTCTCCCCACATCTGTTGATAGAAGGGCGAGGAAAGAGGGCATGAAGGAAAGACATACCCTGAGAAAATGGAGCCCTGGTCACATTCTTAACCTCTGATATGTGTTGTGCTGTTTTCAATAATTTTCGATCACCAATTTAGCTCTGAGATTTCCACATTCTAACAAACAGTTGAAGTGGGTAGAGAGTAATGGTTATGCGCCAGGGTTAAAGGAACCCACTGACAAAGAATCTGCCATTGACTAATAACCATCACTGGCCATCATTGGCTAAGGGTGATCATTGACCATTTCTGCCCTAGGAGAAGACTCCTAAACGCAAACAATCAGAACCTAGGGTGAGAGATTTGTAACAATCCAATACTTGGAATGACACTTTATTCTTTGTCAAGTTACCAGAATGCATGTTTCCTTTCCTAAGAGCCTGGTATAATGATCAGTCCTTACAATTTGTCTAGGTAGGACTTTAATAAATTATTTCCCTCTGTTTTTATTCCTTAACTCATTTCAGTAGCTACATGATACACAATTATTACTTTATTTATAAAACTTGATTTTTTCCCAATTTTGATACAGTGATAAGTTTTTAACCTTCCAGTCATAAATATACGACCATAAATCTCACCTGTGCATTTGCTATTGGCACTTTATACCTGCCTATCATTCTTTTATGATTTTCTATTTTACATTACTAGTTATAAAAATTTATTAAACTTTTGATGGTGACTTGACACCAATGCCATTGATGAATGATATAGGCTTCCCGTCTTCCCCACACTATATATGTACAATTTTATCTATTAATTCAGAGGTCAAATACACTTTCAAGATTACTTTTGGATAGACTGAAGAGCCAGAGATCCTGGATTAACAATGCTGTGCATAGGTAATTTCGCAACATACAAGTTATTTTAAAGATACAAGACTTAGAATCAGGGAGAGCTAGCTACTCTTCCTTCAATATAATGAATAAATTTAACATTCTTATCAATTTTTCTGCGCCTTACTTAACCCATCAATAAAATGGAATGGTTGGTTCATTTGGTTTCAGAGTCTTCTTGTCTCTAATTACCAAAAATTTCATCATTCCAGCTAAGTATTGTTACCTCATAACTCTCTACCATTCAGATATATGGTTATTTTCTGTAAAAGTGGAAATAGCATTTATTGAGCCTTTAAAAAGACCAAAGAATATGTATTTGCATCTCAGTTAAAATTTTGATGAATGAATGAATGACAGATAGATTGATAGACACTGTATTATGATTAGGTATTTTATATATATTGTCTACTTGATTCTCACAAAACTTTTTTGTGGCAATATAATTATATATATATATATATTTTTTTTTTTGAGTTGGAGTCTCACTCTGTCGCCCATACTGGAGTGCAGTGGCCGCTCCCAGCCACCGCAGCCTCGACCTGCTGGGCTCCGGCGATCCTTCCGTCTCAGCCTTCCGAGTAGCCGAAATTACAGGCATGCGCTACCACGCCCGGCTGATTTTTTGATTTATTGTAGAGATGAGGTCTCGCTGCCCAGGTGGGTCTTGAACCCGCGGGCTCAGGCAATCCACTCACCTCAGCCTCCCAAAGGCACGGGATTACAGGCTGAGCCACCAACCCCTTCTTAATATGATTACATTTTATATTTTATGTAGAAGCAAGGGCAACCCACTCGGGTCCCCTCCCACTGTGGGAGTTTTTCTGTCCTCTTAATAAATTTTGCTTTCTAAAAAAAAAAAAAAAAGAAAGAAAGAAACTATATTAGATAAATTAAGTGATATTATTATACTCATACAAGTGACCAAGAGGCAATAAGTGGCAGATATAAAATTCAGACTCATGTTAAATTAAGTTTAGCCTAAAGCTGCCTCCTTACATATTTTAAGTTTAATCTAAAGGTTTCTTTGTACACAGTGAACTGTAACTTAACTGAATATGTAGACAGACTGTAGCCTACTCTTTTGCCAATCAATGTGTCACAGCGAAACAAAACCAGCCAACTATTCAAGCTGTGTTCAGATAAGGCAAAAATTCATGTGGCCATTTCTGTACCTGACTTCAGTTTTCTGTGTGTCACTTTCCTTTTTCTGTTCAGAGATCTTTGATCACACAACAGTACCAGAGTCATTCTGCCCCTATTCTGGTTTGGGGGCTGCCCAATTCGCAAATAATTCTTTGCTTAATAAAACTCTGGTAAATTTAATTTGCTTAACATTTTACTTTCAACATCCTTGATTTATCACCTATCTATCATTCTCCACTATCAAATTTATCTTAGAAAAAGAACTTGATTTAAACTTTTAAATATGTGAATAAGTTATTAAAAATGTGTTTTGATGTTAATTTTAAATCTAGGACTTTCCAGTAGGTTGTTTCTCTCAAAATAGCATCATATATAATTACCTGTGGAGGAAGCAGTGGCAATCTTATGAAGGCAAGAAGCATACTCAGGTCATTGCATCGCCTTTGCATGTCGTACTTGACCCACATCATTAATGCATGGAAGATGGTTTCTTCATCAGGAACATTTACATCATCACTGGCCAGTAGCTTATGGAGCTCCTCAGCTGGAAGGAGTAAAAACTCTTGATTTCTGATAACTTCCATGATGTTTTCCTGCAGGGAGAAAACGTCTTGGCATAAGTTGTGCTTCACTTTTATTTAGCTAGTAAAGCTTCTTAGAAAGAAATGAGAAAAGTAGTCAATAACCTTTGTTCTCATTATAACATAATCCTTGAGACTCAATCCTTCAGAAACTAGAAGCTGTTAAGATGAAAGCATTGTAATTGTAATTGAAGTGTAAATGTATCCCAGACAGCAAAGATCTTGTAATAACTGGAGGATTATAATGTTGAGCTTTGTTATGCAGGCAGAATTTGCCAAGTGATTAAATGTTCAAGTTTCAAGTGTACTGCTCGATAAGATCTGGTGAATATAAAAAGAATAGCATATCATATTTCTAAAAGCTTGACTATAGATATATATGTGTGTGTATGAATCAGAAAATGGCAATAGAATTACATAGAGAAGAGTAACTTTGTACAATGCATCATTGTTTATTCAAAGGAAAACAACAGGCCAGATAGGCCACAGATGTCACAAAATCCCACAAGTTCCACCCTCTTATTATCTTCCATATCTCCCGCCTCCTGTGACAGTTTCATTTGGCTTAATTCAGATTTTCATTTATTTTATTTCATATTGTTACCATAACCTCTTAATTACTCTGCCTGAGTCTATTTCCAGCTTCTCATTTGCATCCTTTATAATGATACCAGAATGATAGTTATAAAATATAAATGGGCTCATGGTATTATTCTAAAGTTTTTGTTTTATTTTGCTTTATGGTCTTCTCTTGTCTTTGGTTCACATTTTTTGTTTAAGCATGTTGGCATTCATAATCTACCTCTTCTGATCATACTTTATCTTCCCTTGTTTGTATTTCAGTCACAAAAATGACTTACTCTTCTTTCAATTAGCCACATTGTTTTGACATGTGCTCCCTTACTTGCTCCATTGCTTAAAATGGCTTTTAAACTTTTCCAAATTTCTGTCATATATCAAGATTCAGTTTAAGAGCTACCTATTATATATGGGTTCCTGAAGCCCTTCATTCAGTCTTATTTGAGTTGGCTACCTCTCCACTACACCCTCACAGAGTGTTATGTATATCTCTAACACAACAGCTGCCACACTGTAGTCTGATCTCTGTTGCACTTGGGGTCTTATCAAAAGTTGTTAACTGGAGGATCCTGATTTATGAAGCCTTTAAATCTAGATCCTGGCATAGAGCCTGGAACATAGCAGGTGAACGGTGCATATTTATTGAATGCATGAATTGATGATCTTTATAGAGAAAAACAAAATTGTAGATACAGTACTAAGTAATAAAATGTTTTTCAAAATCATTTTAAAAACTACTTGTCAAAAACATTCTTACATTTTAAGCAGAAAGGTTTCTGTGGATGATGCATGATTAGAAAAGACAAGATCTCACAGGCCTTGGTTTTTTTTACTCTGCCTCCCCTCATGTCTCCTCAGATAACTCAAGGGAAGATACAACACAGGCTTCTCAGATCATAGTTTTAAGGTCACAGCTATGGTACAAATATCAACAGGACACATATTTTAAGGATAAAACCTGAAGTAGAGTGAGACTGGAATTCTTCCAAAGAAGGTATTGTGACTATGCCAAATAGGGTAGAGCATGAGGCAAGTGACCATTAATCTGTATGCTAAAGAAGACACAAACATATTTTCTAAGGAGAAACCTGGCCCATGTTATTAGTATTTCCTTGGAGCTGAAATGACTTCAGCCTTTGCAAGAGGATGCTAACTTTTGCATTCTTTCTGGGTATCTGTCATATATTCCCATTAAAAGTATAATAACACAATTTGTAAGTAATTGTAATTTATTTATATTAATTGGCATCACAGAATAGCTGAAAGTTATTGTTATTGGAAATTGTTTTGTTCCCTGTGTTTCCTCTGAGCTTAATACAGTACTGTGTAAATCATAGATGTCCAGTAAAATTTACTAATTTAATAAATTAAGTGTTCTGAGATTTAGTGTCACCAAATGTCTCTAAAGAGCTATTGCAAGATGAAGATGTTCTTTAGAAATCTTTGAGAGGATTTTGTCCATTTTTCCAGTTACTCAAAAATCTATGCTTCTATTAAACTACACACAGACTTGTAAAGCTAAGTCATCAGTATATAGTGAGTGATATCATAAAAAAAGCTCTGTGAAACTTTTAGTGTGTCTGTCATAAAGATATTGTTCAAGGCATATTTCATTTTATTTTATAGTGTCCTCTTTATTATGACCCTTGGGAAAAATTTCTTTCAGGTTTTAGTAGCAGAAATAATTGCACTTCTCCTGAGTAAATTGGTTTGCTTTTATCATGGATGTTGTAAATTATAAAATTGATCAGATTTCTCTTTTTATTTGGCCTCTAGAAAACTTAGAGTCAAATTGCAATCTATCTTGTAGGAAGGCTATAGATTTTTATAGTTTGATATCTTTTTCAGGTAGCTCTGATAATAGTTCCATTTAGTATTACTACAGCAACTTTTTTATTTCTTTTATTCCTACATCTAATTTAGAGGATATTCTGTTAATATTGTACCTTTTTAAGTTATACTAAATCTTTTGAGATCCAGCTATGTTGTCATAAAAACTGCTATAAATAAACTGGACAATAGAATCTGGTATCAGATATCACTAGAGCAGTCACACTTGCTCATGTCTTCAGTATTTATTTTTTTCTTTACATACACTGGAGTTCTGAAGTATTCTTTGCTGGTTTTTTTCCCTTCCATTAGTCTTCCTTTTAATGATACTCTGCCTATTGTACCTACAATCTAGCTTCTGACAATTTATTGTTTTAGTTTTATTATGTCTTATTGATAAAAAGAAAAAGAAATGTCAGTTCACATTAATTATTATTTTCTGTGAAGAGCACATAATAAGATATACCTAAACTCTTTGGGTTGTTTACCTATGGTACAATCTTTCTTTAAGTTTATTCATTAAGTTATTCATTCATTCATTGAGCATGAATTTATTGAGCATCTGATGCATGGGACTGATAAATGTTGTGTGGGAGAAAAAATGAATTTCAATTAAAAAAGCTTTGCTATACCTGAGACATGTATAGAATGGAATACCTAGAAAATGATAGTAGTCAATTTTATAGACTCTTGTTTTTCAAATGGAACTATAATATTAGGAATGAGTTTAAATAAGAAAATAGAAAGTGTAGCCGGGCTCAGTGGCTCAGCCTGTAATCCCGTGCCTTTGAGAGGCTGAGCCCGTGGGTTCGAGACCCGCTTGGACAGCGAGAACTCATCTCTACAATAAATCAAAAAATCAGCCGGGCGTGGTAGCGCATGCCTGTAATTCCGGCTACTCGGAAGGCTGAGGCGGAAGGATAGCAGGAGCCCAGCAGGTCGAGGCTGCGGTGGCCGGGAGCGGCCACTGCTCTCCAATCTGGGCGACAGAGTGAGACTCCAACTCAAAAAAAAAGAAAATAGAAAGTGGATAGAAATGGTATTCTGGTCAGGAGAATCCATATAAACAAAGACATAATAGCAGGTAATATAGTATACGATGCCATAGTTGATGTGACAACTTGATTGACAATGAACACAAAAAATTGTGGGAAAAGAACATTGAAAATATAGTTTAGTGAGATGATAGAATGCATTTAACCTAAAACTTTGATAGTTTTATTATCTTATACTCTTTTAAATATATTTGTTGCCGTTTAAACATACACATCTGCACATCTGCATGTGGGTTCAAAATACTTATGATAAAGAAAGATTTTGGCACCAAATGTAATTTACAGTTACATAAGACACAATCATTACAGAAATTAAAATAAACTGCCATTTACTCTTGTTACTTCGTGATATTTTTAAATAACTGTTTAGCTGAAAAAAGTACTGTTATTTTATTATGAATAGACAGAAGGTTTTGTATCAGTTTTTTACTCAATTATTTCCTGTATTTAATATAAAAATATTAATTTGCACTGGCAATTAATTAAATTAATAACTTCCCATATTTTATTATTGATGATATTTGTAGGTAGCAATCCTTTTGAAATATTATTAGAAATATCACTTGACTTCATGGTACATAAAGTTAGCTAAAATATTGATGGTAACATGTCTAAAAGAATATAAGTAAACCTCTTCAATTATCATCATTGTTATTGATTTAACTTAAAATATGAGTATTAAATTGTAACATATTTTATTATTGTTCAAATAGCTAACATAAATTATAATTTTGTTTAATTAATTGTTACTATGATACCAACACATAATATACTAAATGATTAACTGAAGAATATCTCTCTCCTATGAAAGTCTACTGAGACCTATATCTCATTACACTTAAAAAGTTATTGGTTATAAAGATAAGTTCTTCAGAGGCTTATATTGCCAAATAACCAAACGACAACAACAACAACAGCAAAAACTAAGAGAAAGCCTGAAATGATGATCTACTTTGGTTGAAACATATTAGGTAAGTATGGGAAATGTAAACTTTGGGTCTAATTTTTTGGGCCTAAAATTTTAAACTTGTAGTTTAAGCACCTTTTGCAAGTGAAGTTTTGAGAGTTTCATGGTATATTTGTGGTTCTACTATTTTTAGGAGCAAGATTGAAAAATCCATCTCTTGACTTCTGAGAAAATGTATTTTATTTGATATTATGTACCGATTGAGAAGTTTTCATCTTCTGCTACCTTGGACCTAAAGGTATGGTGTGGGCCACCATGGCTGTCTCTTCAGAGGACATAAATGGTAAACTTTGGTCACACCTTTGGTGTTTTCTTCAAAAACATACTTTTTAATTCTTTGCAACAGGGCCAGGATGATAATTTTCTAAATGTTTAAGTTTTGCTTCACTTTTGATTATAAATTTTATCTTTATTTCTCTTTTCTTGCATTTGACTATAAGCAATCAAGAGAAGCCATGTTGCTTCTTCAACACTTTGCTTTAAGATTAATTCTGCTAAATATCCTGTTTGAACACTCACTTGTTGCTTTTTTCACAAAATAGTAGAATGCAAATGCAGTTCAGATGAGTTCTTTACCACTTTATAATAAAAATCACCTTTTCTTCAGTTTCTAATAACATGCTCCTTGTTTTCATCTGAGACTTCATCAGACTATGCTTTACTGTTCACATTTTTACCAACTTCCTAATCACAATGACTTAGGTAATTTATAAGAAAATTGAGGGTTTCTCTATAACTCTCGTCTTCTGAGCACTCACCAAAGCCACCCTTTATAATTTGTTCAAGGAAATATAGGCTTTTTTCTAGTATGCACTTCAAAACCCTTGTAGCCTCTATCCATTACACAATTCCAAAGCTGCTTTCACATTTTAAAGTATTCGTTATAGCAAGTCCCCACCTTTTTGGACCGATTTCTGCCTTAGTTTTATTGGACTGCTATAAAAAATCTTATACTGCATAATTTATAAACAACAGAAATTTATAGCTCCCTGTTCAGGATCCTGGAAAGTCAAAGATCAAGGCACCAGAATATTTTTTTACTGTTGAGGGCTCCTTCATTATAAATGTCACTTTCTTACTGTATCCTTTTATGGCTGAAGGGGCAAACAAGTTCCTTCTGGCCTCTTTTATAGGGGCACTAAGTTCATTTATGAGGGAAAAATTCTCGTGTGACCTAGCAACATAACAAAAGAACACATCTTTTAGCATTACCACAATTGAGATTACGTTCTATTTCCATTTATAAAATTTGGGAGAACGCAAATATTCAAACCCTAGCAATATCCTCCTAAAATTTACATTTAATATGAAACTCAGAATATGATCTTATGTGGAAATAGGGTCATTGTAGATATACTTAATTTTTAAAAAGGTCTTACTGGATTACGGTGGGACATAATGACTGTGGTCCTTCTAAGAGAAGTTTTGAGATACATAGACACAGAGAGAAGAACTCTGCGTTAAGACACAGTAGACACAAAGGAAAGAAGGTTATGTTGCCATAAACTAAGGAATGCCAAGGATTGTCAGAAACTCTAGAAGAGGAAGGGGAACAAAAAAATTTCTCCTACAGCCGTTAGGAAAAATCACGGCCCTATAGATCGTGCAATTTGGATTTCTAGCCTTTAGTACTGTGAAATAATATATTTAATGTGTTTTAAATCACCCAGTTAGTGGTCTTTGCTATGGCAGATTTAGGAAATGAATACACCTCATAAGAGGAATTTATACAAATTATAATTTCTTGAAACGTTTAAAAATTCACATAAACTTAAAAAAGTATTGCAGTTATTCTCAATCTTTTAAGTTATAATTCCTATTTTATAAAGTCATGCCTTTAAGAAATACTGCTTAGCCGGGCGTGCTAGCGCGCGCCTGTAGTTCCAGCTATTTGGAAGGCTAAGGCGGAAGGATCGCCGGAGTCCAGCAGGTCTAGGCACTCCAGAGTGGGTGACGGAGTGAGACTCCAACTCAAAAAAAAAAAAGGAGAAAGAAAGACTGCTTTACCTGTGTCTTAGAAAAACAGTGGTTCTTATCTCAGGATAAATCTCTCTTTCTCTGTCTTTCTCCCCCCCACTATATATATATATACATATATGTATATGAACTTCACAGTTATCAAAGATTTCTTGTAACAAATGACCTTAAAGTTGCTACCCTGACATATTGCTGTCAAGATTCTAAACTTTTCAGGTTTTAAAACCAATTTTTCTGGGCTTTTGATTATTTGCTTTGCCTGAATTTGTAATCCCTGTGTCAAAGTTGCTGACTGAACTCTTGAACACTACCTTAAGATTTCAAAGGGCATAGAAACTCATTATGAGATAGTCACACCTTCTTATCTTACAGATGAGAATGCTGAGGCTGAGAGGAGCTTATATATAGTCATATCAAGATAAAACTGCAATTAGAAATTCAGTCTCTTGTCCTTAAGTCTATGACACTTCCCATTATACTACCTAGGCTATCTATTCTTAGAATAATTTCCTTCTGGTTCTCCTCTGCGCATCTATTTTGAACTTAATGTCTTACTTTGACCCATGCAGCATGTATTTACCCTGATTCTTGAGTGCTTACCTGGATCTTGTTTACAACTCTTGATATTTCTAGGTTGCACATTATGGCATAGTGATTATGGCTGATTTAATTTAATGAGTTGGCCAGAATTTAGATTTCAACCTTGCTACTCACTGGCTGTGTGACATTAGGGTGTTAAATTCTCTACTTGTAAATGAGTATAAAAATAGTATGTATATTAAAGCACTCTCATAAGGATTAAGGATGAAGGCTAAATTAAATTTAAAATGTTTAGAGAAGTGCCTGTCACATAGCAAGCATCCATCAACTAAGTTTTAGTCTTTATTATTCTGCATCTGCTCCTAACCTTCACTTAGCCTCTTACCGCTAGCTCTATAGGCGTCACTCACATTATTTTTCCTGATTATTCAGTCATTCAAACAATACAATTTTATTGACTGTTGCTCTATACCTAGCATGTACTTAATATTGGGAATACAGGTATGGAAAAAGAAAAAAAAGTCTGTCCCTAAGAACCTCACTTTTTAGTGAGTAGGACAGTATAATACTGTAAGAGAAATATGTACATGTTATAAGACAGGAAAACTAATGACTTAGTGGAGTTGAATAGATGAGAATGAAAATAGAATAAAGGAGGCTAGGGATTTGAGTTAGAAACCTTTTATTCTTTCTGAAAGAGCAATTCCCAAGAGAAGGAAATGTTTATAATAGAATCATGGATTTAGAAAGTACTGAAAAATTGATGCCATCTGGTTCAATTCTCCTGTCCTTATTTAGCCAGTATATAAAATAAAATTTCTGCTGTCTAACATAATCTTACATTTTAATTAGTGTTTGAGAACACTTAAATCAACCCACATTTCATGTACTTTTTCTGTACACTACTTATTCAGTGATTTTTTTTTTTTTTTTTTTTTTTAGTGATGGGAACCCTATGACACTATGAAGAAACTTCATCATTGTTGAGTAGCTCTATCCGATTATTGTACTAATTTTAAAGTAAAATTTGCCTTTTTGTAATTTTCTTACATCCCAGGTCTAATAAATCACTATTATAATTGTCACCTTTTCAAATCCTTGAAGATTAATATTTTTTCTCGATTATATAATATCTTTCAAAGGCTAAAGAGCTACCATTTTAAAATTTCTATGAAAGGTCCTAATCTTCAAAACCAAAAAAGAATACTAGAGTGGGAAATGTACTTTCAGTCAAAACTATATAGCTATCTGAATAGACCTTCATTTTTTTTTTCTTATTGCTTAGAAATAAAAATGAATAAAACAAAAATAAACAGATATCTTTTCTGACTCTACATTGCTTATATGAATATATTTTTTATCTTCCCTAGGACATTTTCCAAACAACAGCAGAAAAAATAAATATAAAGCAATCATTGTTAAAAAAATATTCATTTCAATCATGGCATACATATATTGACAATTATAAATATATATTTTATTTTATATATAAACACATACATTTTAATAAATATCACTCAGATACTGCAACTTGGAAAATAAGTGTTCAAAAACTGTCAATGTGTACAAGCTTAACAGTTGTTCCCTGTTTCCTGTACAATTTTTTATTAACTCTTAGGAAATAAGTTATGAATCAGTTCTTTCCTTAAGCAGTATACAGAATGGATAGTTAGCAAATGCCACACATGTTTTGTCATTTTATCTATATCTTCTGCCAAGTTTTTCTTAGTATAGCAAAACTACCTATGTAGTTTTACTGCCAGAGTAAAGTGAATGATTGTCAGTTTTCTTTATTAATTCTATATCACCCACTAAGTAGTGGATCTGTAGTTGGTAGTAAGTATTTTTTAACAAATTATCAGCACATTGATTTTTTTAAAGTAAGAATTTTATAAAAATTTCAAAATTGCATCTTGTATCAGAAATCATCTCTGATGGCCATTTTTCAAGATTATCATATAGGAAAAAAGATAATTTCATTGTTTTTGTCTTTTAAAAATACATGATTCTATGACTGGAAGTGATCTCTGACAAACTGTTGCTAAATAGATGAGTTAGAAATTATAGTGGAAAGAGCAATTACTTTTTAATAAAAAGGAATAATATCCTAATTCATATATTTCCTCATTATTATTTCCCAGGAAAAATCCACTCAGTAATTCTGAGACAGCCACACCTCACCTTGAAAATAGATTATACATACACATTTAGCTTATAAATGTTTTGCTGGTTTGTTTTCTTTCTTTCTTTCTTTTTTTTTTGGAGTTGGAATCTCACTGTCGCCCAGACTGTTGCTCCTGGCCACCGCAGCCTCGACCCGCTGGGCTCTGGTGGTCCTTCTGCCTCAGCCTTCCAAGCAGCTGGAACTACAGGTGAGTGCTACCACGCCTGGTTGATTTTTTATTTATTGTAGAGATGAGGTCTCGCAATCCACTCACCTCAGCCTCCCAAGGCGCGGGATTACAGGCTGAGTCACCGAGCCTGGTTTGTTTTCAAAATCAGTTGGTATTAGAAAAAAATAATACATAAACTTTATAATATTATGCAAAACATATACAATCGTTTTGGGAGATTTAACTCATAATAATTTTAGTCTGCTTTTCATACTAGATATATATTGGTCAAAAGTTTAAGATGTTTTACATATTATCTACTAATGCAGAAGAAAGAAACGTAGAAATAATTTATAAATTCTACTACTAAAAAAACAGTTAGCAAAACAGTACTATTTCTATATATATATATATTTATTATTATTATTATTATTATTTTTTTTTTTGAGTTGGGGTCTCACTCTGTTGCACAGACTGGAGTGCAGTGGTCGCTCCCGGCCACCACAGCCTCAACCTGCTGGGCTCCCACGATCCTTCCATCTCAGCCTTCCAACTAGCTGGAACTACAGGCACGCACTACCACGCCTGGGTAATTTTTGATTGATTTTAGAGATGAGGTCTCCCAAGTTGCTCAGGCAGGTCTCGAACCCGCCGGCTCAGGCAATCCACTCACCTAAGCCTCCCAAAGCGCTGGGCTTACAGGCTGAGTCACCGAGCCCGACACTACTTCTATTTTTAAAGTTGACAGAAAAGAAGTTAACTCTTCCCAGATATGTTAATTTGTATAAACCGTGTAACACAATACATGTAAAAATTATTAGTCATAGTGGTAGTATTTATTCTTACAATTATTAATATTAGGTAAATATACTTGTGGTAAATTTCAACTGTCTTTCATCTGCTTGACATATGACTCCACATCAATATTTGCCAAGTTTCTTTTAGGTGTCTGTTGAAAGTCTTTGAGAATGGCAATAGCTGGAAAGTTAAAATCTCTGGACAATGTTTATGAAAGCCATATGTTTTTACCAGCCCACGAGAAAAGTGGTTTCATTGCCAATGAAATCATGAGACAACAGCAGACCCACGTATTCAAATGTATTTATTTTCATTGCTGCAAAGTTTGCAGGATATCTGATCACATGACGTTTTCTAAAATGATTTCCAATGCTTGATAAAATCATAAAGATAATAATCCTCTTTTTCTTGCTGGAAAAAGAAAAAATTACTGTAAGATAGTATCTTTTTCTTTCCTGATAAGAAATTTTGCAGAAAACGGGTTTTATAAATCCACTTTGATCTGTAAGAATGTATGTATATCTTGTCAGATATTGCTCATTCTATACTTATAGAAAGTTGACAAAATGTGTATTCCCTATCATAGCAAAAAGCAACTGATTTCTATTGTCAACTGAGGCTTATATAGTCTTTTGTCTTTATGCTTATAAGCATAAACAATACTTGAGGGAAGTCTGTTATATGCATAATCTGAACTAGTTAGTATAAGAAATATACATAAAAAAGAAAAGTAAGTACAGAAGTTGCTTACATAACTACATCGATTATTTAGCAGTAAAAAACAGCATTAGCATTATCCAACAAAGAATACATTACAATTTTGTACTCTCAAAGTCTAAATGGTCTCTACAGAAGCATGTAAAATTTTAATTATGGTTTTGCATTCATTTATTGCTTAATAAAAGTACTTAGGCTATTTCCCTTCTGGGCTGAATAATTTGCTAGTTCCTTACAACAATATTAAAAAAAAAATCACAGTGCAGTACAATCTTCTGTTTTAAAGCTAAACTTAACAACAGAAATAGTTGTAATAATTGTCAAATAAAATCAGGTGAAAATGAAAAGCGAACTATACAAATTTATTCCAACAAAACCCTAAGATGGAAACTAATGAAAGAATATACTCCATAAAAAATAATTGGAGTAAAGAGAAATAATCTTCTTGGTAGTTATACAAGCTTCTAATAAATATTCCTTGAGTTTGCCAAATAATAATTTAGTACATGCCATTGATGTATCTTTCAGCAAACAAAAGAACCATTAGCTACATTACATGCTGTTACATATGATGCACGAAATATGGAAGTTGGTACCAAACATAAATACATAAAACCTTTCATAAAGTAGATGCAGAAGAAACAAGAACTACGGTGAAAAATGGAGGTTCATGCCTCACATTTTCATCCCAGACAACTTCAATTCTGGAAATGGACATTTATTACTTCTTTTTTGTTTGTTTGCTCCGTCACTCAGGTTGGAGTGCAATGGTATGATCATAGCTCACTGTAACCTCAAACTCCTGGGCTCAAGGGATTTTCCTGCCTCAGCCTCTCAAATAGCTGGAAATATAGGTGCAAGTCATCATGCCTAGCTAATCTTTTAATTTTTTGTAGAAACGGGTTCTCACTACATTGCCCAGACTGGTCTTGAACTCCTTGCTTCAAGCAATCTCCCTCAGCCTCCCAAACTACTGAAATTACACAGGTGACCCACCGAGCCTGGCCTGTTATTTCTTAAAATAGTATAAATATGCATTTCCACATTTAATAAAGCCACCAATAAATTATTTTATTTTGTATTATTCAATATAAGAATGATTGCACGAGTATCCTATTGCTGCTTTAACAAATCACCAAAATTTGTAGCTTTAAAAACATCTACTTATTATCCCAAAGTTCTGTATGTCAGAAGTCCAAGCACAGTATAGCTCAGCTGATTTTCTGCTCCGACTTTTACAGGGACAAAAGCAAGATGTTGGCAAGGTGCATTCATTGGAGGTTTTAGGCATAGTCTTTTTGGAGGATCACCCAGGTTGTTGGTAGAATTTGCTTCTGTGTGATTATAGGACTGAGTTCTCTATTTCTTTGCTGGCTGTTGGATGATAAGTCGCCCTAGTTCCATCTGCAAAATACCTTTACAGTAATACCTAGATTAGTGTTTGAAGAATCAGGGCATCTTGGCAGATGGGAGAATCTTTAGAAATTTGCTGACAACAATGTGCCTGCCTTTTGAGTTTATCAATTTTCTGTGCTTGTTACTCAAAAACTTAGTGCATGAAGCTGATGGATAAAGTAAAATCCTCATTTAACTAAATGTTTCAGTCAATGAACTAAAATGTATCATATATCCAAATATACTAAGTACTGTATTAGAGAATATAAAGATGAAAAGACATGGCTCTCCCCTCACAGAACTGATATATTTTTGTAACTTTTTCTAAATTAAGAAGGCAAATTTGAAGATTCTTATAAACGAGAAGAAAAATTTTGCCATTTGATTAATAGAACACTAATACTATCTAATCAGTTAAATCTCTTAAAAGGGTCCTTACTGATAATTTAGTTAGAATCAAACAAGAAGACATTATTTAAAAAAAAAATTATTTACAGAAAACTTTTGACTTTCAGAGGTACCTTTGGTCCTGCTTTTTAGTTAGCATCCCCTTACTCCCTGTCCAGACTAAATCTGTAAGCCAAACTCGAAATCCAACAAAGGGGCTCTAAAAAAGCTGAGGGAGGCCGGGCTCGGTGGCTCAGTCTGTAATCCCAGCACTTTGGGAGGCCGAGGTGAGAGGATTGCCTGAGCCCATAGATTCGAGACCATCCTGGGGAACTTGGCGAGACCTCATCTCAACAATAAATCAAAAAATTAGCTGGACATAATGGTGCGTGACCATAGTTCCAGCTACTTGGAAAGCTGAGACAGAAGGATCGCCTGAGCCCAGCAGGTCGAAGCTGCAGTGGCCGGGAGCGTGCCACTGCCCTCCAACCTGGGTGACAGAGTGAGGCTCCAACTCAAAAAATAAAATAAAATAAATAAAAAGCTGAGGAAGCAGTGGAGCAGTTCCCTGAATAGTTCTCATAGTCCCCAGGCAATGTGTCTTACAACTGTTGCATACCCCAAGCACTGAGCTGCATCCGTTGATGCTTTCAGTTATTTCTAAGCCATTCTCTGGTACCAACTGACATCCCACAATGCAACAAGTAATTGAGATTTGTGACTTTGTTGAGAAAGCATATAGCCCTTCAAGATTGCTTTGTGCAGTGACCAAAGAAATCTTCAAGACTTGGTTAAATTGGTCTTCATCTTGAATGGGACAATATTGGTAAATTTAATGAGGGACGGTAGTTCCTTGATGGGCATGTCACTAAAGACCCCTTCCTCCAGAATGTCTAAAGAGGAGGGAGAAGGCAGCCTGCCAGAAAACATGAATGCATAAGACCCTCGTCTTCCTCAGTTTGTAAGTATTTGGGCTCCACCAGATTGGACCCACCCAGGATGAGTTTACAACTGTCACTGAAAACATGTCTTGTAGGGGCTGGAGCAGCCCTGTAAGCTACCCTGATTGTCCTTTTGAATCTGAAAAGAAAGTAGGAGGGCAATGGTCGTTGAGATCATTAAACAGACTTGGATTCCTCAATTTATGTGTGCCAATCTCACTGACTACTGAGTTCAGTAAAACCTGCTCATGATGTCAGGTCAATTGAACACAGGCTGAGGTTTAACTGATCAATTCCCCAGCATGAAAATGTACTCATAGCCAAAATAACAAAGATTGACAGGCAAGAAAATAGTGATAACTAGATGTTCTCTTCTGGGCAACCTATGCAAGGGCCTCCTCTAAGAGATCTCTGGGTCTGGCTACTCAACAACGGTATCTGAGGAAAAGATTAATGTGTTTCCCACCAAAGAATTCATGGCCAGGTAGCTCATTAGAGTCTTCTTGATAATGGCCCCGTGGCTGACACAACAGTCATCCCTTCCTGCTCTCCCAGTAAATCTGTGGACCTATTCAACAGCAGTGCCTAGTGCCATTGCCTCCCCCCAAAAACGTCAGTTATTTGGAAGAAATCCTTGTTGCCATAGTCCTCTGTGAAACTATTTCATGATTCAATGTCATGTGCCATGTGCAAGGTCTTGGAGACTCACCAGAATAGTTGATGCAATGCTTTAGGGCAGCTTTTGGTGCCAGAGATATCTCTGACTTTGTATTTGTCATAAAGCCTATTGCCTGAGCTGAAGGAACTTGTCGGCAGCAATTAACATTGCAAATGCAACCAAAATTACACAATTTGTTTTTTGCAGCTCATCTACAAAGAGTGCCTAGATTTGACCAGAGAAAATAAACACAAGCCAGTCTCAGGAAAATTGGAAGGAAGAAGAATATATCCTCTAAGGCATGGAGCCACCCCCAGGTATGACCCAGTATCATAGTTGCTGAAGGGAATCCGTGTAAAACTACTGATTTAACAAATGCTTTCTTCTCAATGTTCGTTATGAGGAAATTATTAGGAAAGAGCAAAAGCAGTTTGTTTTAACATAATAAAGATGATAGTATACTTTCACAGAACTCCTTCAACATGCTCAGAGCTGTTGTTGTCATAATATAGTCTACAAAAACGTTGATTGTGTTGACATTCCACAAAACATCAAAGGCATTCACTCTACTGATGATACCATCATGTTAATTGGATTAAGCAAATAGGAACCTAGTAAGACACATGTATGCCAGAGAGAGGACTATCTTTTATATTGTTTCAAGGACTTTCTGCATCTGTAGACTTTTCAATAACTTAATAGTCTAGAAAATAGCAGAACTTCCCTAGGTAAAGAGCAGGATATTCTTACTTATATGTCCAACCAGCAAAAATACGGCACAAAATTTATTAGCTGTCTTTGGATTTTGAAGGGACCTAGGAAAGTGATTTAAATTTCTTTGTTGCATAGCACATCAACCTATCAGTTACTAATGAGGCTGCAGCAAGCAGATCCAGGTCAATGTCCAAGCTTTCCTCCCATTTGTTCAGTATGACATGCAAATCAGTTAGTTCTGGAAGTATTCGTGGTGGATAAAAGTGTTGTAAAAAAAGATCCGCAATTCTCAGTGATAAAATCCTGGTTCACACATCTGAAGTCCTGTAGCAAGATCATCCTTTGCACTAAGAATCACAAGCCTATCATTTACCTCAAACTTATGGTATCAAGTAGAGTTCCTGACAACAGAGTTGTGAAAATTCAGTTTCAGTTAAAAACTGGATTGGCGTGGTATATTAATGCTAGCCATGGTAGTTATGAAATGAAATCCTCCTGGCAGAAAATACGTGGACAGTACATTTGGATGTCTACTCTGTATGGAGAGAGATGGTTCACGTTATAAACATACATGACTTACTGAGCACTGCCAAATAGCTTTACTAGCTGGTGAGAAGTCTGAAAGAAATAATAGGGGAAGATAAGTGGAAAAGAGGTCTAGAATGATCTTAGGTCAATATATCAACTGGAGTGATCACAAAATATGCATCTTTCTTGAATGTTCAACAGAGAGCATTCATTATAGAGGAGGTTCTCAACAATCAAATAGACTATGGACATATATATATATATATTTCTTTTTTTTTTTGAGTCAAGTCTCACTCTGTCATCCAGACTGGAG
>NW_007231591.1:88760-171542 GCF_000164805.1 Carlito syrichta | reverse complement strand
TTTTTTTTTTTTTTTTTTTTTGATTTATTGTGGGGATGAGGTCTCACCAAGTTTCCCAGGTGGGTCTGGAACCCGCAGGCTCAGGCAATCCACTCGCCTCAGCCTCCCAAAGGCGCGGGATTACAGGCTGAGCCACCGAGCCCGGCACAACTATATTTTTTATTTAGCTATCTCAGTGTTTCTGCAATAGACACATGAAAAGATGACCATGATAGCAAAAATGGAAGCTATGAATGAACCTGAAAATATACCTTTCATTAAGGTCATGTAAATTTATCATTGCTAATTCTTAATATGGAACACTTCTTTGGGAGAGATAAATCACCCAGCTGATAGAAAGTGGATTGCCTAAGTCTCCTTCTATCTTGGGGTGGATAGACATGCATCTCTTTTGAAATAGATACATGACTTCTGTGTCCCATAATACCATCCAATGAACTAGAAAATCCCTGATCCATTGATGTCAAATAGGTGACAAAATTTTGTTGGAAAAAATATATAATTTATGGTGAAAACAGTACAACAGTGGGGACATGAACATGATATTCATTGGTCTTACTGTATATCTTAAGAAGCTTCAAATAAAACTCCAGTTTTGGATACAGCACAATGCATGACTGGGACATACTCCCTCAAGATACAGAATGTGAAAAGATATTTGATTTTGTATCATCAATTGTTAGAATTCATGGGTAAAGAAAATAAAAAAGTAAACTTAGGATCAGCCTTTTCATCATTATTCCTGGCGGTCCTGGGTCCCATTGGAGAAGGCACTTCTTCTAGTAGATGCAGTCAGGGATTCACTGAACTAGAATCTGAATAAAAACTGACCAAACAGAACTGATTGACACAGCTTGGAAGAGACAAAGGCAAATGTACAGGGGGACACACTTTGACCTCTAAGAAACAGAAGACAGATACATTGACAGATAATTATTTTTCTTTTATCCCCTCGACAGACAGCACAATAGTTCCACATGGCCTATTTAGAAGACATTTCTCCTTATTTAACTACCAAGTCTGTTTTTTGTTAACCTGTGAACAGCTCAGAAACACACTACCTTGCATTTTATTTCCCTCCTTCCTGGTCTCTTTTCCCTTTCCCCCTCAAATGTGCAACCCTGAGATTTCATATACCAAGCAAAACCCTGGTCCGTTAGCTTTGCTTTTTGCTCTGCTCAAGGGAAAACACAATTTTATTTTCTTTTGTGAAATGAATTAATTAAGTAGTAACCTAATTGTCACCATAAGCACAAACAAGAAACTCAAATAATATTTGCATTTGTAAGACACTGTACATGAAAATAGGTGGAATTGAATAGAAATAACATTTACAGATTATGTGTTATATTCAGAGACTTCTTTGGTTGCTTTATCTTATACTGTTTTTGTTAATATGATTTAATGCTTAATTGTGAAAGCATAAAGAGAAACCTGCATCATAAAGAAATATCCAAGCTGTTATCAATAAGATAGAGGTAACTAATATTTATTTTACTGTGCAGTCACTTTAAAACATGTCTGTTTTACATTAATTTTGTTTCTTGAAATGACTTTATAGTACCAAGGACTAGAATACATTGAAAAATTTCTAAGAAGAAGTTAGGTGAAAATTAAATATAATAAAAAGAAGAGTTTCAGATAATTTGAAAGACAAAAATATGTATGGTATTCTTGGGTGACGATGATTCTGGTCAGGGTAGAGAGATATCTTTTTGGAAAAAGAAAACAAAGTAGTCTAAGGAGAATGGGGCTGGGGACAAGTGACTTTGAATGTCAACCTACATTTTGATACAAATTTATAGTGTGGTAGCCAAATGATTTTTTTGTAGAAATGGAGATGTTCAGGAAAGAGTTAACATTGTGAAGCACAATCACAAAGAGTTTTTATAAGACTTGTTGTTTTTGAAATGATAAGGCACAGCATATGGGAAATATTTGGCAGGAAGCCAGAAATGTAAGTTCATGAAAAGGTAAGTACTGAACAGATATGATCTAAAGGCTTATAAAGTGTTGGAACATTGAAGTCATTTCATCATCTAGTATGGACTGATCTAGGAAATAGGAAGCACACAAGATACCAATGGGCTAGAGAAGGCAAGGATAGGAAAATTTAAAGACAAGTTAATTAACAACACTGAAAAATAGGAAAAGTTCATTGTGAGTGATACCTGAGAAAAAGTTCATAGATTTGCTGCAAGTATCCTTGAAGAGCACTTTCAGTCAAGTGACACATTTACACTGTGATTATAAAAATGTAAAGTGTTTGGTGAATAAAGTAAAAGCAAAATACTCTTTGGAGAACTATAGTGCTAAAAGAGAGAATCTAATACCATAGCTTCACCATTATGTTATTTGTCAAAATAAATAAAAATATAAACTGCAGCCAGAAATCTACCCTCAGCCGGTCTGAAAGAAACATCAGTGTCTTCTGATTTGAGACCTGGAAATTCAACCAACCGGAGTACATTCAAGCAACCAATCAGAGCTCATCTGCCCTGGCAAATCAGAGCACAGCGGTATAATCCAATCAGAATTCAGCTGCATCAACCAGTCAGACCTAAGCAAGGATAAGTCCTTCTTTGCATGTATGGAACTACTTAGGAACCTGGGCAGAAATTTTGCTCTAAAACCTAAACCTCTCCTTTTGCTCTGGAAAACTCCTTCATTTTTCTTTAAGGCTCTGTCTTCCTGGTTTGCAAAATGCACATTGGAATAAAGTCCCTTTTCTCCTAATTCCTTTTCAGATAACTTTGTTCACATTCTTGATATTATTTATTTAAATTTTAATGTTCATTTAAAGGAATGCTAATGTATGCCTTATTGTTTAAAGTAACACACTTGAATGATTAGTAAATGCTATTTTTGCTTTAGTTTCAATAAAATAAAATTAATCTATATATTATTATATTAATATGCAGAACAGAGAATTTTTTTATTATATGAAACACTAAAAAGATCTTAGAATCAATTTATGAAAATAAATTAATATTCATTATATAATGAGAAAAAGTGCATTAAAGTTAGAGGTTTAAACTTTGCTGAAGTCAAGAAATATGAAAGTAGAATGCCTGGCAATGTTACCTTGTTTAAATTTTATGAGTCTCAACCAGGGTGTTATTAAGATGAGCTGAAGTTATCATTATGAAGATTCTCACCTTGAGAATAATAGAATATGAATATTAGAAGAAAAGTATATGTATTTCAGTGAGATTTCTTGCGTGCAAATTCCTCTTCAATATTCTTATAAATCTCCAAAATACTCATTTCTCCTTTCAAAGGAAACTTTCTACCAACCGATGAAGTTGAAATTGACTAGTAAAAAAAAGTCTTTATACTGAATTGAAATTATTATTTTTGTATCTTATTCCCATTGTCCTTGGAGACATACAAAGACAGAACTTCATACAATAATTAATGACTTATATTTCAAACATTTTATTTTTATTATTGCTGTAAAAAGTCAAAAATCTATATGGCCATTCATGCTTGCCATGTGTGGAAACTGAAACATAGAGAGTTGAAATATTCCAAGTTTATGCAAGTAGTATGTAATTGAGAAGGGCGTCAAAGTCAAGCAGTCTGACTCCAGAATTCACACTTAATCTTTAGGCTATGTTTTCTCTCAGTATGGTTTAAGTAAAATGCTGTTGAACTATTGAATTTATATCAACGATCAAAATGTTATTTATTTAAATTTATTGGAATCTTTCTCAGCAATGATTTGTAGTTCTATGGTCTTTTTCTTTTCATAGCTGCAATTTCTACAGTAATGAAATTTCTCTCAAATAAATAGATAAAGCAAAACTATCTCTGTCTTGACTATCTTCAGAGAGGAGACTAAGAGAGCATGTAAAGCCATTTTTCTTTCCATTGTCAGTAAGTTAAATTTGTTTCCTACCTCCAAACCACATATAAAACATAGAAGCAATTATCCAGATTGGTTCAATTCCAAGATAAGTGTAGATTATCTTTGCTGAAAGTATCCAAGCAATGGTTTTGCCTAATCTAACAGAATGTGGTATGATCTAAATGCTGATTTTTAAAAAGTGTGGCATGAAGACCTCATGTATACATGTAGTTACAATGATGATGATATGACAGTGCTATTTTATTTTCATAAATTTCAAAGCACTACTCTTTAATTTTGAAGTAATTTTTTAAAAGTCATATGTGAATAAGATAGTACCATGCATTGTAACTTGGGGGTGGTCTTTCCTCTGTTTATACTCTAAATTGACCAAAAATGCTGGGATTAGTTACACATTCTTTATGGGTACTAATATGGAAAACTAATATGACAATTGTTCCCTTTCATGAATTAAAGAAGTTATTGGTCATCCATTCTAGGATAGCCATTTATATTAAATTCTGGATTTCAAAAAGTAAGACTCTGACTTCAATTTGCTTAGCTGTTGAAAAAGCCTTGCATTCCCTCCAACACCACAATATTTGGGATGCTTGAACTGTGATAATCTTGTGATTTTATGCTTTAAGCTTTTAAGCTATTAAATATATTATTTAATACTTGTAAGTCAGTGAATAGTACAATTATTTCCTTTTACAAATGAGAAAAATGAGGTGCAATAAGGTTTCTTGCCTTGAATAGCTTTTCTAAGAGGGCATATTAAAAACCCAGGCAATCTATCTCCAAAGCTCATGCTTATAATTACATAGTACATTGTCTATTTGCCTAAAATATGGCTAATAAATGACTTGGAGTAGAACTGTGAAAGAAATAAGTCAACATTTTACAAATTTACACATGAGATATTCTTTGTAACTATCATAGCAACCCAGGAGATCATTTAATATGATGGCCATGCTAATCAATTGATGCCCTCAAATTAATCCAGTGTTCCAAAATTGCATAAGGTACTAAAGTAACTTGCTTAAGAATGTTGATTAGCTAAGTGGCTTCACATAGTGAATTTTTAGTAAGTAAATACATTATATACTTTCTTTCCTTCTCAATACCCCAGGAGAACTATCCATTTATTAAGCAATCACTGGGGTTTCACAGGATTCACCTAATGAGTATTAGACAAGAATGGATGTTTTAATTTTATAAATGAAGATATTTCTGTGACTCAAGGTTCCCAGGAAAACTTTCATTAACTAAAATTATCAGAAAAATCATTGTGTTTGCCATTGATATTATTCAGTGGGCAAGAAAAAGAAGCAGATTCACAGAACAGTTGTGAGAAGCATCACTTTAAATCATTCAAGACCCACTTGATTCACCTATGGGCTATATGTGTAAATGAGAAAAAACAGGGCTAGAAACTAACACAGTTTACATTAAAATTATCATTTAATGGTGATTTTTTAGTGTTTTCTTTGATCCTGCTTGCTTGGTTTTGGATTTTCTAAATTTTATAGAATGATTCTTTTATTAATTATGAGAACAAATTATATCTAATGAGTACATTTTTATCATTGTTATTTAATTTTAAATAAAAAGTATTATTTATTTGAAGTTTCATTTTTTCATGCACTATAATAGCAAACTAACAAAAGAGACAAAAAGTTATATTCTGATGTTTATGCGTGACACTCTTTTCCCTTATAATGAAAATTCATTTGATTAAAATTCTTACACATATTTTTGGCATCTTCCTCCATCTTATCAAGTCTACTGAAGACGGGATAACTTTCAATGGTATAGAAAAAGATATTTAATTTAAATTTTAGGTTATGTTAGCAACATTTCTCAGTTTTTAGGAATATTATTGTATCACTATATTTTGAAATCATCTATACTATTTTACAAAGAAAATGAGATTTTACTGTTCTAGTTAAAATACTTACTTTCACATTAATAATGCTATCTATAATTTTCAAACATTCTTAAGTCTCAGAAGCATAAGATTTCTATCTCTTATTTCTTCAGAATGCTTTCTCTTAGACTTTACCTCATTTTAAAATAAGCAAACAAACAAACTTGCAATTGATTAGTTGACAATGTAAGCCCTGTTGTGGTTTACATTTGTAAGCAAAGCTCTAAAACACAATTTTAAAAACTTACCTGATTACAGTTTATTTAGAAAGATATTTGACCTTTGAAAGTATTAAACAGATATATTATTTAATATGGATTCACCATGGGTACAAAAGCAACAAATATATGTTTTATATCGACAACTCAGGTTCCATAAGCATCACTGATTTTGACACTCCACGTTTTCCTAAAACAGCAAAGACCTATTGTAATATTCTGAAATTGAGAATCCCTTTATTGACATGACAGTTGCATGCTTATAAAATTATTTAAAAACTTGAATTTCTATTCAAATATTTCACTTACATGAGTGATTGGCTAGATGTTGGAAGTCACGGGTAGAAATGGACAATATAACAAGAAAGTTAATAGCACTATAGGCAATACTATACTGCATTCTGTAAAAAAAAATTAAAGAGGATAGAGAAAGTGGATAGTTAGAAACATACTGATTGAATTAAACAAAGCATTGTTAAAGAATATGCCAAATACCAGTAGTTGTCATACAGGAAGATTGAGAAATGAGCCCTGAGGATAAGAAGTGGGGTTTTAGTTTGAGGTGTGGTTTTTGAATAATTATTGAAGCTGTGGCTATGGCTATACCAGAAGAGAGTACAGATTAGTAAGAGGTAAGAGAACAGAACTTTGAGGATTGGTACAAATGGGTGAGTGAAAGAGACAGAGAAAAAGAAGCCAGGGAGAAACATTTACTGAGAGCCAAGAGGATTATAAGCTGCAGATTAAAGAATATTACTAGTGTTGTAATTTATGTTTGATTATGATTTTCTTAAAGGCTGTGAGAGAAGAGTTGGCATAAGAAGTTCCTGAAGTGGTTATTCTTCTTTCTACAACCTCATTTTAAATTTAAACTGTAAATTCTGTTAAGCGGGAAGAATAAAAATTACATAATTAATTTATTGTGTAAATCTAATATGTAAAGAAATTGAAGACAAAATGTGGAAAACATTCACTAAAATACAAAATATTTCTTTGCTAATAAATAAAATATATTACATATTTAATTTGAGTTATTATATGTGCTTTCAAATTATATAACTTGTACAATTATTGAATGAAAATAATGTTTATATATTATGATAGTTTATTTAGACACCAGTTTCCAAAGTTACAACAGATCTTGGTTTACATTATTATTTTTTTGTAAATAAAATATGAGCAGAATAATAGATAAGTCACTATTTATCAATATTTCTTTAGGATTCATCAAATAATGTAGAGCTGATTACAATGTTTTGCCTATCTACACATTGTTTAAATAGAATATTTGTTATTTTTTAGGCTATGATATTTCCACACATATTTTAAAATAATCTTCAGTATTAATGTACTAGACATAATAGATACTACAATTTGAAAGTACTTATTGTCTTAAAGCGAATCTTAGTTCTAAATCTGGCTTCATCTAAATTATGACAACTGATTATTTTATCTCATATGTATACTATACATATGTAATATGTATGCAAAAATGAATCAATCCCTAAATATACATATTCTATTATGTAATAGAATTCTATGTAAGAAGGAGAATAATTCACTGAATGTTCAGGAGATAGAGAGAAAAAAATGGAATAAATTTGTAAGTAAGATGCTTACTTGTCATGTTTTAGCTCAGAGGAAATCTTAACTGCCTCTACTTTGTGGCAAAACTTGTGCAGAATAAGCACACTTTTAGATGCAGACAGGATTTATTGCAAATGGATCTACATCTACACAAATAACATTTCTAGCGTGAAAAATAACCCAAGTATAAAATATTTTACTTTATATTATTCAAAAAATGTTTAAATCATAAGAGAGGCTAAAACTGCCTCTTGTGAGAAAGAAAAGAAAACCCACTAAATGTAAATAAACTAAATCATTATTGAGAAACCCAAAACAAAGCATTCAGACTTTTATCATTATTCCTTGAGGGAGAATTTAAAAATATTTATTAAAGTCCAGATACTTTATCATCACTTTCAAAATACTTTTCTAATAGTTTATCAAATAGGAATGATATATATCTCTTTATCCCATGTATTATTTTTGTGCTTTGAAAATAATTTTTAAGCTGGGCTCGGTGGCTCAGCCTGTAATCCCGCGCCTTTGGGAGGCTGAGGTGAATGGATTGCCTGAGCCCGCGGGTTCGAGACCCACCTGGGCAACTTGGTGAGACCTCATCTCTAAAATAAATCAAAAAATTAGCTGGATGTGGTAGCGTGCGCCTGTAGTTCCAGCTACTTGGAAGGCTGAGTGGAAGGATTGCCGGAGCCCAGCAGGTCGAGACTGTGGTGGCTAGGAGCGGCCACTGCACTCCAGTCTGGGTGACAGAGTGAGACTCCAACTCAAAAAAAAAAAAAAAGAAAATAATTTTTAGATTATTTTAATTGAATTAATATCCTTTAGTTTAAAACACAACTCTGTGATAAAAATCACACAAAAAATTGTACACATTGAGTTTATGAAAGCTCTATTAAGAAGCTAGTAAAAAACAATGAATCATACCATAAATTATCAGTGATTAATATGTTATTATAAACCTTTTAACCACTGCTATTTTTTCCCTCAAGCCTCATCAAGGCATTATGTTATATGTGGAGATTTCTGTAAGTTCCTTACACAATCAGGATCTCTGCCTTTGAGGTCCCCAAATAGTTTGGCAAATTCCATTGCACAGAAGAACTCTGCTCAGTAAAAAAAAAAAAAAAAAAGGAAATTGTCATTTTCCACCCTTTTATCACCATCTACTATATGATGCCAGTCTATTTAGGGTGACAACTCTAGGTTAAGATCCTTATCAATCATACTAGTCATTTTATTTTCTTACTCTTGACTGATGAACTAGAAAAATCATAGTTTATTCCTATAGGCTATTAGAAAAGGCATCAGGGGTTAGCAATTCTGTATAACTGTTCATTTATATAATGACAATAAAAATTATTTATTAAAAAGCTACCTACTGTGTTTCAGGTATTGTTCTAGGCTGTGGAGATAACAATATTAAATAGGCAGACAAGGTCAAGTAATGTTCTAAATTTTTTATAATACATGGAGTGGGAAATCATGAAAAAAATTTATCATTGAAGACCATATGAATGCTTTATCAGACAAGTTCATGAAAAAATAATACTCAAATACTGCAAAGGCAAATATATTAGCTTGATACATATGTTAAAACACAATTTATTAAAAAGGTAAAATTTTTACTGCTATATTAATATAAAATAAGCATAGGTAAAATATTTCATTTAATAATGAAGGACCTGATAAGGTATTAAAATGAATTCAAAGGAAACACCAAGGGGAGGACACATATATAAGCAATAAGGAGATGAGAAATGAATGTACTAATAGATGAAAAATGATGTCTGAAGAAATGCAACAGGAATCATTTCATTGCCTTTGTACAAAATGTATTTGCATGTGTGTAAAATAGTTCAAACAAGTTAGACCATTATAGAATGAGATAACTCAGAAGTTGCACTAGATAACTACTGGCATTCTGAGAATAGCTAGTAATTGTTCTTTCTCTCTCCCTCCCTTTTTAAAAAATTTATTTTATTTTTTTAATTTTAAAGATGTGGGGTACAATTCAGAATTAGGTATACACATGGTCATCATAAAGGTGCAGTTTGGGCCTCCCTTTGGTGCCCACTTTACCTGGTTTGAGATCAGGTACCCTAATTGATGTTGTGACACCCCCCTACCCACCCACCCAGCAGTATCCTACTACTGCTAATCTCTTTTTTATACTATTATGGTAAATGTTCAGGGTCCACTTACGAGTGAGAACATGTGGTACTCAGTTCTTTGTTTCTGTGATAGATAACTGAGTACTATAGACTCTAAATCCAACAAAGTTGCTGTAAAGTCCATATTTTTGTCCTTTTTATGGCTGTAAAATATTCCGATGTGTGTGTGTGTGTGTGTGTGTGTGTGTGTGTGTGTATCACATTGTTTTATCTAGTCCATTTTTGATGTGCAGCACAGTTGGATCCATGTTTTTGATTGTGAATAATGCTGCAATAAACATGCATGTGTAGGTAAGTTTATTGTAGAATGATTTAAATTCCTCCAGATATATTACCAGTAGGGGAATTTCTGGGTCATATGGAAGGTCAATTTCCAGTTCTTTTAGAAATCGTCACATTGTTTTCCATAGAGGTTTAACAAATTTGCATTCCCACCAACAGTGTAGAAGTGTTCCTTTTTCTCTGTCTCCTTACCAGCATCTGTTATTTTTTTTAAATAATGATGGCTATTCTTACTGAAGTTAAGAATATCTAAATGTGATTTTAATTTGCATTTCTGTGATGATTAGTGAGGATGAGCATTTTTTTCATGTGTCTTTTGGCTGCCAATATATCTTCTTTTGAGACGTGTCTATTCATGTCTTTGGCCCACTTTTTAATGGGGCTGTTAGCTTTTTTTCCTTTCCAGGCATTTGAATTCCTTGATGTTAGTCCTTTGTCAAATATATACTGGGCAAATATTTTTTTCCCATACTCTGGGTTGTCTCCCCGATCTTTTGATGGTTTCTTTTACTTTGCAAGCTTTTGAGTTTAATGAGTTCCTACTTGTCTATCTTATCTCTTATGGCACGGATATCTTTGATTTTGATCAGGAATTAGTTACCTATTCCAATTTTTGTAAGGGTGTCCTCTTTGTTTTCAAAGATTCTTAACCTTTGAGGTTTTACATTAAAGTCTTTGATCCATCTAGTGTTGATTTTTGTGTGTGGTGATAGGTAGGGGTCTTGTTTAATCATATGCATGTGGTCAGCCAGTTTTCACAGCACCATTTACTGAATAAGTTTTACTCTCCCCACTGGTGGTTAGTGGAGGCTTTGTCAAAGATGAGTTGGTTGAGAAATTGAGGTTTTGCTTACCAATTCTCAACCCTGTTTCATTAGTCTATATGCCAGTTCTTGTACCAATACCAGACTATCTTGATCATTGTAGCTTTATAATAAAGTTTAAAGTCTAGAAGTGTGATACCCCCTGCTTTGTTTCTTTTGCTAAGGATTGTTTTGGCTATTCAAGATCATTTATGCTTCAATATGAATTTCTGTATTGGCATTTCCAGGTTGAGAAGAATGATGTTGGTAATTTAATGGGCATTGCACTGAATCTGTAGATTGCCTTTGGTAGGATGGACATCTTAACAATCTTGATTCTTCCTGTCCATAAGCATGGAATATTTTTCCATTTATTGCATCTTCCTATATTTCTTTGAGCAGTGTTTTGTAGTTCTCATTGTAAAAGTCTTTCATTTCTGTGGTTAGGAAGATATCAAGGTATTTCATTTTTTGTGTGGCTATTGTAAATGGGATTATGCTTTTTATTTGGTTACTTGTTGGACTATAAAAATACAACAGTCTTTTGCACATTTATTTTGTTCCCCAAAACTTTGTCAATGTCCTTTAACAGTTGGAGGTTATTGACAGATTCTCTTGATTTTAGGGGTATAGGATCATATCATCAGCAAAGAGACATAACTTAACTTCCTCTTTTCCTATTTGGATACCACTTTCTTCTCTTGTCTGATTGCTCTAGCTAGGACTTCCAACACAATATTGAACAAAAAGGATGAGAGTGGGCAGCCTTGTCTTGTTCTGTTTTTCAAGGGAAATGCTTCCAGTTTCTGTCCATTTAGCAATATGCTGGCTGTGAGTTTATCATAGATGGCAATTACTCTTTTGAGGTATGCTCCTTCTAGGTGTTTGAGGGTTTTTAATCAAGAAGGATACTGTATTTTATCAAAAGTTTTTTTCTGCATCTAATGATATAATTAGGTGGTTCTTGTTTTTACATCTGTTGATGTATTTGCTTACATTTATGATCTTGCAGATGTTGAACAAGCCCTGCATTCTGGGGATGAAGTCTACTTGGTCATGATGGATGATTTTTCAGATGTATTGTTGGATTCGATTTCCTAGAATCTTCTTGAGAATTTTTGCATCTATGTTCATTAGAGATATTGGCCTGTAGCTCTCTTTTTTGGTTGAATCTTTACCATGTTTGGATATCTGTGTGATATTAGCTTTGTAAAATGATTTTGGGAGAATTTCATCTTTCCCAATTGCCTGAAATACTCTCAATAGAATTGGTATCAGCTCTTCCTTGTATGTTTTTTAGAAATCCACTGGAAAGCTGTCTGGTCCGGGTGTTTTATGTTTTGTATTTTTTGTAGTAGTTTTCTTATGACAGAGTCAATTTCCTGGATTTTTCTTGGTCTATTTAGTATCTCAATGTCTTCTTGTTTTATCCTTGGGAAGTTGTGTGATGTCAGAAAGTCTTCCATTTCATTTAAGTTATCAAGTTTGCTTCCATACAGATGTGCATAGTGATACCTAATATCTTTTGTATTTCTTCAGAGTCAGTTGTGATTGATCTTTTGCATTTCTGATTGTTTATTTGATCTTTTTCTCTCCTGGTTATTCTGGCTAGGGGGGGTCTATCAATTTTGTTTATTCTCTCAAAGAACCAGTTTTTTGTTTTGTTTTGTTTTTTCTGTGATATTTTTGTCTTCTATGCCCAACATTTGGTCTTTTACTTAGGTGATCTGGCTCCTCTGCTAAAGTCAGGGTTTTGGTGGTCTTGTCTTTCCATCTCCCTTAGGTGATTTGTTAGGCTGTTAACTTATGATCTTTCCTTTTTGTGGATGTGTGCTCATACAGATATATATTGCCCTTTAAGAACTGGTTTCATGGTATCCCAGAAGTTTTGGTAAGATTTTTCTTCAGCTGGGCTTGGTGGCTCAGCCTGTATCCTGCGCTTTGGGAGGCTGAGGTGAGTGGATTGCCTGAGCCCGCGGGTTCGAGACCCACCTGGGCAACTTGGCGAGACCTCATCTCTACAATAAATCAAAAATTTAGCTGTGCGTGGTAGTGTGCGCCTGTACTTCCAGCTGTTTGGAATGCTGAGGCAGAAGGATCACTGGAGCCCAGCAGGTCAAGGCTGCAGTGGCCGGGAGCGTGCCACTGCACTCCAGTCTGGGCGACAGAGTGAGACTCCAATTCAAAAAAAAAAATTTTTTTTTCTTCATTTTCATTTGTTTCCAGGAATACTTTAATTTCTGTTTTGATTTCTGTGTTGACCCAGGATTTGGTCAGCATCATGTTGTTTAGTGTCCATGTCTTTGTGGATTTGAGGGAATTTTTTGATGTTAATATTTATTTTTATTCCACTGTAGTTGGAGAAGGTACATGGCAGTATTCCAATCTTATGAAATTTGTTTATGGTTGCTTTATGGTTTAGGATGTGATCAGTCTTGGAATAGTTCCATGTGGTGATGAGTAGAATGTATATTCTGTGGCTGTTGGGTGGAGTTTTCTGTAAGTATCTATTAATTCCACATGGTCAAGCATCAGGTTGAGATTCTAGATCTCTTTGTTGAGTTTTTCCTTGATGATCTATCTAAGATTGTTAATGGGGTATTGAAGTCTCCAGCTATAATTGTGTTAGAGTTATTATCTTTTTTTAGTTTGTTTAGTAGTTGCTTTATAAAAGCCAGTGCTCCTGTGTTGGGTGCATATGTGTTTATGATGGATATTTCTTGTTGATATACTGAACATTTTGTCATTATGTAGTGTCCTTCTGTATCTTTTAAAATTTTTGATAGCTTAAAAGTTTATTTTGTCTGATAGCAAAATCATGACTCCTGCCTTCCTTTGTGATTTACCTGGAAATTAACCAATTTCCATCCTCTAACTTTGAGTCTGTGAGAGTCCTTTGTAGTGAGATGAGTTTCCTGGATGCGGGGAATAATTGGGTCATTTTTCTTTTTTTTTTTTAATCCAGTTTGTCATTCTGTGTCTTATCTGTGTTGCATTTAGTCCACTCACATTCAGGTTGATTATTGAAATGTGATTGTTTATTCCAATCACGAGGTTCTTATAAAGTTTTTTCTTTGTTTGTTTTCTCTTAACTTTTGGGTTAATGTATGTGTGTGTTTTCTAGTTTGCAGTCATGATGTATTCTTTGTTGATTCTGTTCACCTGTTCTCTTGGGTAGTGCATTATCATTCTTTTTTTTCCCCTTTCTTCTGTGTTTAATACCTTTTTAAGAGTCTCCTGTAGAACTGATCTGGAAGCTGCATAATCTCTTAGGGATTGGTTGTCTGAGAAGGGTTTTAATTCTTCATCACTGATGAAGCTGAGCTTGACTGGGTAGGAAATTCTTGTCTGATATAGTTCATCTTTGAGGACTTTGAAAATTGGACTCCAGTCCCTTCTAGCTTGCAGTGTCTCTGTTGATAGATCTGCTGCTATTCTGATTGGTCATCCCAGGTAGGTAGTCTTTCTCTCTTTCTGCCATTAGGAACTTTCCTTTTGTACCAACTTTGTGTAGGTGATTTACTCTGTGTTAAGGATTGGTCCTCTTATTTGATGTAATGTGGGGGTTCTCTGTATCTCTTGTGTTTGCATGACCATTTGGTTACATCTCTGCTGAGACAGGGAATGTTTTCTTGTATAATCTCTCAGAATACTTGCTCAAAGGCATTCTTCATTTCCATTTCTTCTTCTGGGATAACAATCTGGGATAAATCCAGCATCTTGATATAATCACACATCTCTTGGAGACTTTGTTCTTTCTTTTTGAGTTTTCTTTCTATGTCTTTTTACTGGTCACATTCTACCCCATGCCTGAATCCAGGTGGGGGGGTGGGGCATCTGAGACTCAACACTTGTGCTGTCCCTCTGAAGTTTGTGCTTTCAGGATATTCCCTTTGGGTCCTGATCAACCCCTATGTAGTTAACACTGGTCACAGAGATTGGGTCTGTCACTCCATGGTGATCATGCCGGAGCACTTCCCTACTCAATTTTCATGATGGTGGCAGAGTGCCTGTTTCATCTTCTCCACTGGGGCTCTGTCTCTGGCTCTCTTACTGTGTTCTCTCAGCAACCTCTGCTGCCAGTGTATGGCCAGGTGCCATGGTGGTGAGGCAGAGCTTAGAGTTGGCAGTGACTCCTGGCAACTTCTTCCTGGGAAGTTTTGCTGAGATACTGGACTGCTTAACCCTGGGAAGTACTAGGGAACAAGCAGAGCAGCTGCAGCACTGGCTCCTCACCAGGAGATCCCTGGCCACTTGCTCCTGAGTGTCCCCTCAATTAGCCACTCACATGGTCACATACTCAAAGACACTTATACAAAATTATCTATACACTCACTCACACTGGGACTCACATAGTCCAACTGGTTCCACCACCATCTTTCTCCACCTACAATGCTCTCTCTTTCTCTAATTCTTACTTTTCTGTTTCAAAATTTTTCACAATTTTTCTAATAGATGACAATGAACAGATTCATGATACTACAGTTTCCTTTTAAGTTGTCATATTTAATTACTATTTTTAACATACTTAGTAAAACATAATTTCTTAATGTTGGGAGAAAATTAATTGTTGTAGAAGCATCAAACACATACTTTAAGAAATCACAGAATTATATTTTTAAAATTCAGGTACCTTATCCTGAGTATCAAAAATTTTGACATACTGGCCCTGAAGTGATTAGTTCTCATTCTTTCAGATACCAATTATATTGCTGAGAACCTCCATTTAAGCGCCATGCCACTAGGGATTATGATAATGGATTCCATTTACAAATATTTGGTACTCACTAGAATAGGCTCAAATCTTCTTGACTGAGCCTGGAATAGAAATACCATCAAGGAAACAAAGCCACCAAAATCACTAGTAGTAACTCAAGTAATGCTAAGAAATTTAGTCCTACCAACGCATGGTCTTGAATCTTCTGTGTACTAAGAACTCCTTAGTTATTTGTACCACTTATTACATCAACTCTGGAAGTATTTGACTTGTGATATGCAGAAAATAGTTAAGCTACTAGACTAAGTGTTCTCTATTTCATTAATTTGAAACCAAAAGGTCAGGCATAGTATATCACATTGGGAGTCCATGGCGGAGAATTGTTTAAGCTTAGGAGCTGAAGACCAACCTTGGCACCATAGCAAGACCTTGTCTCTACCCTAAATCAAAAAATTAGCCAGGCATGGTGGCATGCATGTGTGCTCCCAACTCTAGGAAAACTGAGGTGGGAGAATTTCTTGAGCCCAGGAGTTTGAGAATGTGGTGAGTCAGGATCATACCATTGCACTCCAGTCTGGGCAACAGAGAACCTGGCTCAACAAACAAAACAAAACACAAACCAGTTTACTTTTTATTTTTTATTTTTCTTATGTTCTCTTCCTTGCTTAATTACACAAAATCTTCCAAATTTATTTGTTACAATTCTTCAAAGTAGAGCTGGCTAGATAATAATCAATCTTCATTTCCAATTACTGCCCATATAATGTAAAACAATTTTAATTTAAATAACATGAAGAATGTCCCCCTGGGTTGAATAGAAGTATAAGCAGCAGTATAAACCAGATCTCTGCTCTATTTGGTTGAACTTCCCTTTTAAACATAGATTATCTTATTTTTAAGCTTTTAAGTAGATAATCTTTCCCTTATCTCTTTCCCCCAATCAATTTCAGAAAACAATTAGAATAAATTAAGAGTCTCAACTAGTAAGGTAAGAACATGAAATGACTTTTTGGAAATGACACCTCATAGTAAACTGTCAGAGGAGATAAACAGACTGGTGGTCATGCATATGTAGGATATGGGGGCTTCTCTTCTTAGCTGTGGGCTTCATTTGAAGCTTCTGTCCACCATGTTAACAGCGTGGCAACAGCTGATAACTTTTTGCCCTCAATTTCCTCCAAGCTCTGTTCAAAATCTACTGATTTAATATAGTCTATATCGACTAATAAAACCTAGTACACTTCTCTCTTCCGATATAATGGGCTTCTCTGATCAATAATCTCAAAAAAAGAGTAACACTGGTTGGTATTGTTAGAAAAATTTTATTGTATTTAATGGCTTCTTTTCCTTTGCATGACTACCTTCAAAGAAAAAGTCAATAGCCTTATTTAATCATGATTTTCATACTTCTTTTAATCATAAATCTAGATTAGGACGCAGTCATTTTATGAAAGCAAGATAAAAAAATCAACTGTTCTCTACAAATAAAATAGTATGGGTTTGGCACTGAGAGTTAGCCACCTTGATCTGGGTGATAAACCTTCTCTGCCTGCAAATGAATGGTTTATCATAAGCAATAGTCCATCTGATCATACCTTTTCCTCTCTACTAGTCAAGAGTATTAAGTGAATGAATAATTGAGTCTCTTTCAGCAAGAAATTTTAGTGAGATGCTAATATATTATTTAACATGTGAATACCACCTAACTGTCAAAACCTGTTCCACATTTTACACATTGTTTTATTTAACAATAAAGGTAAATATCTTGAGTGTGTATATGTAATGAAAACTAAATTTTCACATCTTGTTTTGTGGATACAATGTTGAATGAAACTTTATCATTTTACAGAAAGAGCGTTGGCTTTACTTTTTTTCAAAAGAGAAGCAAACTAATTTTGGCTTTGGGAAAGACATATTCATCCTACTTTAAGGCTACAGGACTCTAAGAAAGTTGACCCTACCTCCGGTCTCAGTGTAACAGCATATGATTTGGACTAAACTTATCAATTTTATTTGTCTAGCCACAGTGATAGGACTAGACATTGATGGGTCCTAAATAAGATCATTTTGGACTAATCAGTATTGTTCTACAGATATTGGTTGAGCTACGGTGGAAGTAGACTTGCTAATGACAAAATAAATTTTGTAGAAACTGGGATAGAAAGCAATTCTATCCAGAGAATGTAAATATTAAAGAGAAAGAACTTAATTTTGTTAACTGAAAACATTAGGTCACACTTAAAGCTAAACTTATCCTGCTCCTTTTCAATTATATGAAACAACTTTCATTTCAGGCCTTACCTATCTTCAAAGAATGACCTGTTACTTTTAGTACAGGAATTGTGCTAATATCTCGTGCCCGTGTCTCCCTGAAAAATTATATTTCTATTTCTCATTAAAGTTGTATTTAGGAACTCCATCACAACTTTTCTGAGTGAGCTATGCAGCTCTGAATTCTACCTTTTCAATTTTAATAAATTATTGTTTTAACTAAAAGATTTCTGACCTATTTTCTCACAACATTTCTATGCCAGCCATAATCTAGGTGAAGCTATCTTGGGAGGTATCAGATGACTGGGTCTGTAAGAGCACAGCTATATGGTGTCATCCAGCTACACCATGCCAAGTCACTGCTTAACATTTCCCATCCCTCAACATGGTTAGGATGTTTTGTCGAGCCTTCCCTCCCATTCATGGACACAGTCTAGTTGTTTGTTTCTGAAAAAACACCATGCCACTTGAATTTTGCTAGGAAACCACCTGCTTATTGTCTATGATCTCCCTGCAGTGGTCAGTCCTAGGAGAGCAGTCCTTGTGCAGGATGAGGTCATTTGTTGATTGTGGCGGCATTGTGAACAAGATGTAGTTCCAGTATGGGTCGCATCTAGACTTCAAATGACGTTTTTATCTTCAATAAGCATGTCTTCCAACATTGCCACTTAGTCTCTCCTGAGGATAATATACTCTACAAACTGTAGTCCCACGTAAAAATCCACACAGTGCTCATACTTTATCAGATGTTTGGTTCGGATGATAACCTGGGTATTCTTGTTATCACAAACCCCTCCCACAAATCTAGGTAAAAGTCATTCTGTTCACTAGGGCTCAGGGCAAGGAAGTCACAACCTTTTTTTCCTGCAGCCCCAAGTACTGCTCCCTGGAAAGTGATATATGAAGTCCTCTTGAGACCACCCTACAAGTTAGGCCAGCATCTTCCACATCCACCAGCACTTGCAATTCTCATGCACACTACACCACCATAGTCACCACTCTTGCTAAGCAGAGGAGGGTGCAAGGGTTTTGTCCTCAGTCAGGCACCTACAGACCTCTGGTCATGTGCAGTGCACATGAGGGGAGACAAGCGAAGCATGCTGTCTCAACCTGTTGTTTCCTGCAATTTTGGTTTCTCAATAACTTTAACAGAGATATGTATGATTTTGTACTTGAAATGGTTACTTTGCCTATGTTCTTGAAAATATGATTTCTTGAGGATGACGGCAAAAACCCTCAAGTGTGCAAAACTTTATTTATTTATTTATTTTGAATTGGAGTCTCACTCTGTCACCCAGACTGGAGTGCAGTGGCCGCTTCCGGCCACCGCAGCCACTACCTGCTGGGCACCGGCAATCCTGCCGCCTCAGCCTTCCAAGTAGCTGGAACTACAGGCGCGTGCTAACATGGCCGGCTGATTTTTTATTTATTGTAGAGATGAGGTCTCACCAAGTTGCCCAGGTGGGTCTTGAACCCACGGGCTCAAGCAATCCATTCACTTCAGTCTTCCAAGGCACGGGATTATAGGCTGAGCCACCGAGCCCAGCTTGTGCAAAACTTCAATAGGAACCCATTTGACACTAGGAGGGGATGGATTGCTTGTTCTATTAAATTAAATTACAAACTTCATTATCATGGTTTCTATTTATGCTACTCTTTTGAGGTACAAATTCAATGTGAAAATCGCTACACTCACAATGTACTTATCTCATAACATATATGTTCACATTACATATTTGTACTGGAGTTCTATCCAACAATAACATCTGGGAAATAGTTCTAAATTATGGCATGTGACTTACTATGCATCATTATTATGATAATTTGATTAGTGATTTTCATGGATTTGTTCATCTCCATGGAACAGACATGCAAAAACTGTCTTCATTTTCTATTCCATCCATGACTTTCTATTGCTACACGAGGTATAATCCAGAGGATTTTTTTTTTTTTTGCCAAGGCAACAAAATACAATGGGATTAGGAAAAATACTTTGATAGTAGCAGAAGCTATGGCATTTAAAAGCCAAGTGATCATCATTTATTAATTTTAACTAACCACTAAAAATGCCACATTTCCAGATATTAAACTTAACACCTGTTGTGATCAAGCAGGCTTGATTCAACCAATCTGAATTTTATTAATGTGCTTTAACTTATTATTTTGTTTACTGTGCAGTACTTTATCGCACTTGGAAATGTTATATTAATAATAATATATGTGTGTACACATATATTTCATATTCTTATGAAAGGAAAATACATTCCCAAAAAAGGAATTTAAAATTGCCTCCCTAGAATTTAGGTAAGTATGGCAATAATCACTTAGGATATAAATTATAAATATAAATCTAACCACTTGGCAGCAAAATAGGTAAAAGATGGTAACAGACTTTCTATACTAAAATTAAGTGCAAGTGCCAAAATGGCCAACTGGAGACATAAGACAACTGTTGTTCTCAGCAAGAGAGTCTAAAATAATTGAAGCAGGTTCTTTGGAAGCTTCCTGGAAACGCAAACTGAGATTTATTACATGAACATGTGCAGACACAGAGAATGGTCAGCCTCCGGCCCCAACCACCTACAGGGTTCCCCAGTCCAGGATTGGAAGAGTGCCCTTGGCAAAGGAAATGGTGAGTGAACAGGAGAGTTTTGCACACCTCAAATGAACAACTGTGGTCCTGACCAAGGGAGAATCAACTTAGACCTCCCCTGGCAACCTCTCTGCACTGGCAGGGAAAGAAAGCAGTAGAATCAGAACAGATATGCTGCTTGGGTCCACATGGGCCTGGGGATCTCCAGAACTCAGTGAGTCCCAGAGCCAGCAACTGCCAGCTCCCCATGGAGAGGTCCCACAAAACACACCTGGCAGGGATGGTCTGTGCCTCATGGGTACTCCTCCTCTTTTCTCCAGTCTTCAGTCAGGGGACACTGTGCCCAATCTGGGAACATTTCTCCAGTAGCACCAGTGCTTCTTTTGGCCTTAGTTCAGGACTGTGGGAGTGGCTTACGCTCAGAAGCTGTCATCACTCTCTTGCTGTTCCCACAAAGCTGAGTAAGAACTAGGAGGTGGACAATCTCTGCAACTTCTGGAAAATCAGAAACCTTAATGCCCAAGTAGAGTCAGGCTGTTTGACCATTGCCAGCTGAAGTGTCAGTTGCTGAGCAGCAAGGTTTCTCCCAGCTGCACATAACACAGCAACAGTTGCTCCACTCACTTGCATACTGACAGAGAAATGCCAGTCTCTTCAGCAAGGCAGCTCTGCTGCCTAACCCTGTGTGAGAGGAACAGACTTGCCAAGACTGGAAGAGGCCACCTTAGGTCCATCTGAACCCCTTTGCCAGAGTTGAAACTTGGGGCCTCGCCTGGTCACCCACCAATCCTACTGACATGACTTGCAGGCTAGAGAGGGTGGCACTGGAGTTTCTAGTCAGCCAGAGCCCTTGGTGCTTATGCTGGAGGGAGGCCAAAGCACCTGAGTTGGAGGAAATTACTTGCCCCACCCCCACTACATTGTGCAGGGGAAACAGTGCTGTCCAGATTCCCCTCAGGTCAACATCCTCCCTGCCACATTTCCCATTCCACAGGTGGACCTCAGGAGGAAGGCCAAGTAATAAAACAACAAAAAATTTCACCCCAATAATAGCACTTTATACAAAAAATAACAAAATAAAAACTAAAAAAAAGAGATTGCTCTCACAGATGAGGAAGAACTAGTGTAAAAACACCAGCAATCCTCAAAGCCCAAACAATTTGGCACCCACAAAGGGTTCCATCAGAACCTATACAGAATGACCTGTCCCTGATGACAGATATAGAATTTCAATGATGGAAAGCAAGGAGATGAAATTGGATCCAAGAGAAAGTAGACAACCAAATAAATTAGGGCATGAAAACAATTCAGAAACTGAAAGCTGACCTGATCATTCCAAGAGAGAACCAAACTGAACTTCTGGAAATGAAGAATTCTCTCCTGGGGTTTCATAATACAATAACAAGCCTTAACAGCAAAATTGACCAGGCAGTAGAAGCAATCTCAGAACTTGAAGATTGAATTAACCCTGTCTGACCAAGAAATAAATAAATAAATAAAAGGAGAAAAGAATAAAGAAAAAATGAGCAAAGTCTATTTGAGGTCTAGGATTTTGTAAAGAGATCAAATCTTGACTGATTAGCATCTCTATTTTCTTGATGTGTGTGTGTGCAAAGCTATAAGACAAAGGGAAATTGAGAAAACCCTGAATCAAGCTTTCCAAGATGTCATCCAATAAAAATTCTCCTATCTTTCTAGAGAGATGGTCAGCCAGACACAATAAAATAAGATAACTCCTGTGAGATATTACACATGAAGATGTTCCCCAAGGTGCACAATAATCAGATTTGCCAAAGTGAGCATGAAAAAAATAAAATCCTAAAGGTATTAAGAGAGAAAGGACAGATCACTTACAAGGAGAGATACATAAGAATTGTAACAAACCTCTCAGCAGACATCCTAAAAGTCAGAAAAGATTGGGGAGCCATTTTTAACATTCTTAATGAAAAGCAATTCCAGTCAAGGATTTCCCATCCCTTCCAAACTAAGCTTTGTTAATGAAGAAGAATTAAAACCCTTCCCTAAGAGAATATGCTATCTCTACACCAGTCATTCAGGATATGCTTAAGGAAATTCTAAACAGAGAAATGAAGAATTGTATGACTTATCACAAAAGCATAGGTAAGCACAGACATTATAGACCATACAACCAAGCACAGTTTAGAACATAAAGTAGCTTCTTAACAACAATATGACAATTACAAAGCCAAACATATCAGTAAATAACTTAAACGTAAGTGAACTGAATGTTTCACTCAGCAAGCATGGAGTGACAAATAGGATAAAGAAACATCATCCATTCTTCTGCTACTCTCAGGAAACCCATTTCACAGCAAAAGATACCCACAGAGCAGCATCATTCTTCTCGACCTGGAAATGACAATATAGAAATTCATACGGAAACATAAATGACCATGAATAGCAAAAACAATCCTCAGCAAAAGAAACAAAATGGGAGGTATCACACTTCTAGGCTTCAAACTTTACTATAAGTCTATAATAATCAAAATGACCTGGTATTGGTACAAGAACAGGCATACAGACCAATGGAACAGGATAAAGATTAGGAAAGCAAAGTCTCAATTTCTCAACCAACTCATCTTTGACAAAGTCTCCAAAAGCAACCACTGGAGAGAGGAGAACCTATTCAGTAAATGGTGCTGGGAAAACTGACTGATCACATACAGAAGATTGAAACAGAACCCCTACCTATCACCATACACAAAAGTCAGCTCTAAATGGATCAAAGACCTATACATAAAACCTCAAACTATAAGAATCTTAGAAAATGCAGGAGACATCTTTATGGAAATTGAAACTGGCAACCGATTCCTGATCAAAACCCCAAGAGCCCATACCATAAGAAATAAGATAGACAAGTGGGACCTCATCAAACTGACAAACTTCTGCAAAGCAAAAGAAACCATCAAGGGGCGGGGGGGAAAGCCCACAGAATGGGAAAAAAATTTTTCCCAATGGTATATCTGACTAAGACCTAACATCTAGGGTCTACAAGGAACTCAAATGTGCTGAAAACAAACAGCTCCATTAAAAAGTGGACATCAGCTGGGGTGTTCGCCTGCACCTGTAGTTCCGGCTACTTGGAAGGATGAAGTGAAAGGGATTGCTGAAGACCAGCAGGTCATCACTGGGGTGGCCATGAGTGTGCCACTGCACTCCAGCCTGGGTGACAGAATGAGACTCCAACTCAAAGAAAAAAAAAAAACAGTGGGCAAAAGACATGAACAGACACTTCCTGAAAGAAGATATACAGGCAGCCAACAGACACATGAAAAAGTGCTCAGCCTCACTAATCATCAGAGAAATGCAAATCAAAACAACACTGAGATACCACCTAACCCCAGTAAGAATGGCCACATTAATAAAACAAATGACAACAGATGCTGGTGAGGATGTGGAGGAAAAGGAACAATTCTACACTGCTGGTGGGAATGCAAACAAGTGAAACCTCTTTGGAAGACAGTGTGACTATTTCTGAAAGAACTAGAAATTGACCTTCTATATGACCCAGCAATCTCCCTATTGGGAATATACCCAGAGGAACTCAAGTCATTCTACCAAAAAGATATCTGCACACGCATGTTTGCTGCAGCTATACTCACAGTAGCAAAAAGATGGAACCAATAATGCTACCCGTCAAAGTGGGACTGGATAAAAAAAAAATGTGGTACATATACACAATGGAATATTATGCAGCCATAAAGAAGAACAAACATATGGACTTCGCAGCAACTTGGATGGGTTTTAAATCTTTCATGCTCAGTGATCTATCACAGAAATAAAGAACAGAGTATCATATGTTCTCACTCATAAGAAGACCTTAAGCAATCATCATAATACTGTATGAAAAAAATTGGCAGCAGTTGGAAACTGCCATGGGAGGGGTGCTGGGATTGGCAGTTGAGAGAAACTGTCAGGGGAGGGAAGGGCACACCTCATAACAAGGGTACCTCCATAATCAACATTTGTATACCTATCCCTGAGCTGTACCCCACATCTTTAAAATAAAAAATAAAATAAAATAAGACACCCACAGGCTAAAGGTAAAGCATTGGATAAAGATCTTTCATACAAATAGAAAACAAAAAAGAGCTGGAGCATCTATTAATAAACCATATAAAACAGACTTTAAACCAATAAAAGTTAAAGGGAACGTGAAAGGCACAACATAATGTTAAAGGGCTCAATTCATTAGCAGGCAATACCACTTTGACAATATACACATCCAACATAGGAGCACCCAGATTTATAAAACAATTGCTAATTAATCTAAGAGAAGACACAGACAGCCATAAAATAAGAGCCAGATACTGTAATGCCTTGTTAACAGCTTTAGACAAGTCATCAAGGCAAAAAAACAAACAAACAAAAAAAACTAACAAAGAAATTCAGAACCTCAACTAGACACTGAATCAATGATATCTAATAGACATTTACAGATCACTCCACCCAAAACCCACAGAATATGCCTTCTTCTCATCAGCACATAAAACATCCTCTAAGATCAACAACATACTTGGCCATCAAGAATTAACAATTTTAAAAGGTCAAAATTATACCAAGCATGTTTTCAGACCACAGTGGAATAAAAATAAATATCATCAACAACAAGAACCTTCAAAAAGACACACATACATGGAAATTAAACATCATATTTCTAATTATTTTGTGGTTAGCACAAAAATGAAGACAGAAATAAAAAGATTCCTAGAAGCAAATGAAAACAAAGACAAAAATATGACAAAACCTCTAGAATGCCATGAAAACAGTTCAGAGAGGGACATTTATAACATTGCACAAGACATCAAGAAAATACAGAGATTTCAAATAAGTAGTTTAATATCGCATAGGTAACTGGAAAGGCAAGGGCAAGTCAATCCCAAAATGAGTGGAAAAATGGAAATTATTAAAATAAAAGTCAAAATTTAATGAAATAGAGACCAAAAAGTCATACAAAGAATCAATGAGCCAAAAGACTGATTCTTTGAAATGTTAAATAACATTGACAGACTCCTGGACACATTAACAACAACAACAAAAAGAGACAGATATGCCGGGCTCGGTGGATCAGCCTGTATCCCGTGCCTTTGGGAGGCTGAGGTGAGTGGATTGCCTGAGCCCGCAGGTTCGAGACCCGCCTGGGCAGCAAGACCTCATCTCTACAATAAATCAAAAAATCAGCCGGGCATGGTGGCGCATGCCTATAATTCCGGCTACTTGGAAGGCTGAGGCGGAAGGATCGCCGGAGCCCAGCAAGTTGAGTTCTGTGGTGGCCGGAAGCGGCCACTGTACTCCAGTCTGGGTGATTGAGTGAGACTCCAACTCAAAACAAACAAACAAACAAACAAAAAACAAAGAGACAGATAGAGAGAGAAAATTGTATAAAAACAATCAGAAACAAGAAGGATGATTTACAATTGATCCTGAAGAACTAAAAAAGATTATCAGAGATTGCTGCAAAAATCTATATGCATGCAAGCTCAAACATCTAAAGGAAATAAATGCACTACTAGAAATACACAACCTACCAAGATTGAAACAGAAGAAATTGGAACACTAAGCAGACAGTAACAAACCAAGAAATTGACTCAGTAATAAAAAAAAAAAAAATCTTTCCTACCACAAAAAGCCCTGGGCCTGATGGTTCTCATCTGAATTCTATCAGATGAACAAAGAAGAGCTAATATCAGTTCTACTGAAATTATTCCAAGCAATGGAGTAGGAAGGAATCCTTTCTAACTCATTCTATAATGCCAGGAATCATTCTGATAACCAAATATGGCAAAGAAAACGAAAAAGAAAACTTCAGGCTAATTTCCTTGATGAACAGAGATGCAAGAATTATCAATGGCATAATAGCAAATCACATCTAGTAGAACATCACAAGAATCATTTATCATGACCAGATTAGCTTCATTACCTGGATGCAACATATACAAATCAATAAATGTAATCCACCACATGAACAGATATAAAACCAAGAACTACATGGTATCTCAATAAAGGAGAAAAAGCATTTACTCAAAAGCAACATTCCCTCCAGATAAAAACTCTTAAACACTTAGGCATTGAAGGAACATTCCTCAAAATAATAAGCACCATCTATGACAAATCTGCAGTCAACATGATACTTAATGTGCAAAAGCAAGAAGTATTCTGTCTAAAAACAGGAACATGACAAGGACGTCCACTCTCACTGCTCTTATTTAACACCTTATTGGAAGTCCAAGTCAGAAAATCAGGAAAAAAAAAAAAATTAACGGTATCCAAATAGGAAAAGAGGAACTTAAACTATCTCTCTTTATAGATGATATTATTCTTTTTATTTATTTATTATTATTATTTTTTTTTTGAGTTGGGAGTTTCACTCTGTCGCCCAGACTGGAGTGCAGTGGTCGCTCCCAGCCACCACAGTCTCGACCTCCTGGACTCTGGCGATCCTTCCGCCTCAGCCTTCCAAGGAGCTGGAACTACAGGCACGCACTACCACACCCAGCTCGAACCTGCAGGCTCAGGCAATCTACTCCCCTCAGCCTCCCAAGGTGTGGGATTACAGGCTGAGCCACCGAGCCGAGCCAGATGGTATTATTCTGTACCCAGAAAACACTGGAGAGTCTGAAAAAACAAAACAAAACAAAACAAAAAAACACCTAACACTGATAAACAACTTCCGTCTTAAGATAGCAAATCAATGCATAAAAATCAGTTGCATTTCTCTGCACCAACAGCAAACAGGCTGAGATCCAAATGAAAATAACACAATCCCATTCACAATACCCACAAATAATTTAATAATTATCTAACTAAAGTGGTGTAAGGTCTTTACAACAAGAACTATAGAATTTTGCTTAAAGAAGTCAAAGACAACATGAACAAATGGAAGAACATCCCATGCTAATGGATTGGAACAATCAATATAATCAAGACTTCCATACTAACCAAAGCAATTGACAGATTCAATGCAATCCTTATCAAACTACCAGCAACATTTTTCACCAACCTAAAAAAGACAGTACTTAAATTCATACAGAAGCAAAAAAGAGCCTGAATGTCTAAAGTAATCCTTAGCAAAAAGAACAAAACTGATGGTACCACCCTCCCAGACTTCAATCTTTACCCCAAGGCTACAATAACCACAACAGCATGATACTATCACAAAAGTAGATACATAAGTCAAGGGAACAGAACAGAGAACCTGAAAATAAAACTACAGACATTCAACCAACTCATCTCAACAAAGCCAACAAAAACAAACATTGGGGGAAGAAAATCATATTTAGAAAATTCTGCCAGGAAAACTGGCTAACTACATGCAGAAGAATGAAAGTGGACCTCTGCTTATCACCGTATATAAACATCAACTCAAAATGGATCAAGAACTTAAATGTAAAACCTCAGATGATAAGAATTTTAAAAGAAAACCTAGGGAATACCCTTCTGGACATCAACATAGACAAAAAAAAATTCATGGCCAAGTCTTCAGAAGCAAATGTAGCAAAAACTAAAAATGACAGTTGGGATCTTATCAAGCTAAAAACCTTCTGCATAGAAAAAGCAACCATCAAGAGAGTTAAAGAGACATCTCACAGAATGGGCAAAAATATCTGCATCCAACAAAGACCTAACATCTAGAATCTAGAAGGATCTCAAATGAATTGACAGGAAAAAACAAAGAACCCCATTACAAAGTGGGCAAAAACATGAAAACATGAACATGAACAGACACTTCTCAAAGGAACACATCCAAGCAGTGTATATAAATATATATGATAAATTCCCAGCATCACTAATCATCAGAGAGATACAAATCAAAACAAAGGAAAAATCAAAGGAAGCTAAAAAAAGCTGCTTGGACGTCTTCTGAAAGGAAACGCTCAGCATCACTAATCATCAGAGAAATACAGATCAAAAACTACAATGAGATACCATCTCACACTAGTCAAAATAGCTATTGCTAAAAAGTCAAGTATCAACAGGTGTTGGCAAAGTTGAGGCAAAAAGGGAACACTCATACACAGTTGATGGAAATGTAAATTTAATCTTTGTGGAAAGCAGTTTAGAGATTTCTTAATGACCTAAAAATAGAGCTACCATTAGACCCAGCAGTCTCACTTCCCAGAATATATCCAAAGGAACACAGATTGCTGCACCAAAAAGACACCTGCACTCATATGTTTATTGAAGTACTATTTCCAATAGCAAAAATTTTGAATCAACCCAGATGTACATCAAAGGCAGACTGGATAAATAAAATGTGGTACACAAAAAATATGGAATACTATAAAAAACAAAAGCATGTTCTTTGCAGAAGTGTGCATGCAGCTGGAGACCATGATACTAAGTGAACTATCACAGAAATAAAAAACTGAATACTGTATGTTCTCACTCGTAAGTGGGCTCTAAACATTGGGCACCCATGGGCACATGTCAGGAACAACAGACACTGGGCACTGTTAAAGTAGAGAGGGAGGTGAGATATGAGATACAAAACCACCTATTGGGTAGCATGTATACTACTGAGTGTGCAAGAGGGCTTATTAGAAGCCAACCTCACCTGCACACAATATACTTATGGAACAAATCCTCACACATACACCATGATTCTAAAATAATAGAAAAAATTAAATTAAATTAAATTAAAATGGTAATAACCATAAGAGAAAGTCTCATGAATACTAGAAAAATAGACAAAGTACACTTACATATCATGGAAACCATCCTTAAAAATTTTATAAAATGAATGAGAAGAAAAAGAGTGGGAAAAACAAGAAATAGACTGAGGTTGCAGCAAATTCAGTCTTCATCATTAGGTCAGCTTGTTCTCTGATACACTTCCTCATAGTTTTTTGCTGTCTGTTGCCCGGAATCAAATATAAGTTCCCCTTGACTTCTCTACAGGTAAGTTAGCTTTTCCATTTGAGATATTCGTTTAGGTTCTGCATGCCCATGAAACTACTGACATCAGTTAGTCTGAAAAAAATCCATGAGGAACTGACTCACCAAAGAATAAAATTTCTACATCCGGATGAGTCCAACCTTCTTACCACAAATTTATCAATTACCTCAGTTTTCTAGCCCCTCACCCTACACAACCCCTTAAAAACTTTAGCCCAGAACTCAAGGAGATAGATTTGAGGGTCTCTCACATCTTCCTGTGTGGCTGGCCTGTGAGCATTAAATTCTCTCTGCTGCATATTTTGCTGTCTTTGTTTGTTGTGCAATGAGTATAAAACCCTGTTGGGCCTATAACATCACTTTTCAACCCTCAGAATACCATAAATCCAAAACTTTGGCCAAGCTTCTGAAGAAGCAGGCACTCAGAGTGTTACTCATTGAAATTCAAAAATGGTATAACACATAGTAGAATGGATATATTTATGCCAGAATGAGTTGAAACATACAGAAATATACATGTTACAATTTTAAGTTTGATATGGAAAACAACTAAACCCATCATTGGAACATTGATATTTATTAGAAGCAAGATACATAATACTGGGTAAGTAAAAAAAGTACGTATATACAGAAAAGTGTGTAGGCTTTTTTAATTTAAATTTTTTAAAAATTGAAATAAACATGAATATATATATATATACATGTGTGCATGTAAGTTGCATGTGTGTGGTTTACATGTGTATATATGTGTATTTTATGTATCTGTGCATGTGCGCACTTGAAGAAAAAAAAAAATAGAAAGTATAAAATAATAGAAAGCAACTTGGAAGGCTGAGGCAGAAGGAACACCTAAGCCCAACAAGTCGAGGCTGCAGTGGCCATGAGTGTGCCACTGCACTCCAGCCTGGGCAACAGAGTGAGACTACAACTCAAAAAATAAATAAATAAATAAAAATAAAAAATAATAATAGGCAAATGAGAGAATTTTGATGAAAATTCAAGTAGTCTGAAAATTCTTTTTAATATGCCATTTTCACTATTAAATAATGTAAATATTTATATGGTCAACAAGTAAAATAAATACCTAATACTGAAAGGGATTCCTGAAAATTGAAATTAAAATTAATTAGCTTAAAAACTATATATGAAGTAGAAAACATAACCACAGAAAATAAGAATTTTTTTAAAAAGACAAAAGCAAAATACTTTGTAATATTACATTTGTAATGATGCATTTTTATGAAATAATGGCTTTAAGTGCTTACTTTCTTAAACTGTCCATAAAAATGGGCTAGAATTATGAACTCTTCAGTACCAATAAGTATATTCATTAATCAGAGGGCAGCTTCTAAATAACACTACTTAATAACAGGAATAATAAACTCTTGAAGAAATGGTTAATTTAATCTCTACAGCAAGAAAACTACATGGTGATTTGTTGTGCCAGCAAACTCACACACAGACACATAAACATATATATACAAATATACATATGTACACAAACGTGCCATTTTGATAATGAAATGCATTCTGCTATACACAGCTTTTCTGCAAATTGTTTTTGTTTGTGTGTGTGTTTTCGGATCACATGACATTCCAGCTGTCATTTGAAGTCAATAAATATTCTTCTATTGCATTCATTGTGTCAACTACATAGCAATGTATTTTCTTTCACATGTCAGGCTTGTCATCAGTTTTGCTTTTTCAAGATCTTCTATAGTAAGATTGCTGAAATGTAGTTAATTGTTCTGTATTTCTGTATTTATTGTACTTCATAGCAGTGATTCTGAAAATTAAGATTGATCTGTTTCAGGGCAATCAACATTTATTATTTTGATTAATAAGGTCAAATATTTTCAATAATTTACATTCTCAACAATACTTGAAATACGGTGTTTAATTCTACCTTATGTTTATTTGCTTTTGATAACCTGGTAAGAAAAAACAAAGTCATTTTTTGCTTTCATTTTGTTTATTACTGCTGAAATGTAAACTTTAATGGCTCTGTATATTTTATTTATGTATAAATACTACTTAATTTTAGCATTATAGCTTCCTTGGCTCGTGGATTGTATGTTTAGCCATATTTTTAATTGGTTGACTTATTCTTTAAAAAAAGTTATTTGTGAAGTTGGCTTCTGTTACAAAGGGTAATCTTGTTTACTAAAGTCTTTAAATATATTATTGAAATGACATTTACATTTTATTTCATGTGGCACAAACTTTTATATGTACTGTTTATTTTTCCATGGCCAATGCCATCTGTTGTCATGAAATTGAACAATACAGGTAGAAGAAACAATGTAGATGATTTTCTTTCTTATCTCCCTTGTTTGCACTTTCCAAAAGGATATATTATACAGTCAGTTAATGTCAGCTAATTCCAGAAGTTTTTGATAACTGAATATTTTCATTAAACCACAACCTAAAATAATTAGAGCTCTTCATAACAATACAATGTAATGGTCAGGTTCAACTGGACTTGGTTTTCGATATTTAACTATTGTTTTCCACCACTGTAAAATCTTTCAAATCCTTATTCTTCTGAAAGTTTAAATGTAGCTATCTTATAAGATTATTACAATGGTCTCCAACAATTTACCTGGCTTCCAGTGTGTCTTTATTTTTTTTTTCTTGTCAGTTAAACCTCATTCCCCTCTTCACCATCTTTCTAAAACGTAGTTTGTGTAATTCTCATACCAAAATGCTTTCCTTGGTTCCCATTTAATTGTTTTTTCTAACAATCTGAATGATTTAATGTAATACTATAGCCACTTTATTGTTTTCATTTTATTTTTTAATTTTATTTTTTTAAATTTTTTATTTTTTTCAGTTGGAGCCTCACTCTATCACCCAGACTGGAGTGCACACTGCAGCCTTGACCTGCTGGGCTCTGGCGATCCTTCCGCCTCAGCCTTCCAAGTAGCTGGAACTACAGGCACGTGCTACCACACCCAGCTAGTTTTTTAATTATTGTAGAGATGATATCTCGCCAAGTTGCCCAGGCGGGTCTCGAACCCACGGGCTCAGGCAATCCACTCACCTCAGCCTCCCAAAGCATGGGATTACAGGTTGAGCCACCAAGCCCGACTGCCACTTTATTGTTAATCATCCCTTAATTTTCTAATTTTTCACTACTTCTCACATATCCTGTGATTAAACATACAAAAATATTTGCAAGTGTTAAGGTTTATTATTATTAATATCATCATCATCTTATCAAGACAGATTTGTTTTTCTTCACTGAATTCTTTTTTTGCCTGACATGGTTAAAATTCTGTCCATTAGATTTAAATTGGATGCTTAGATATCAGTAAATTGTGTTTTTTGTTCCACACTGAAATGCTTAATTAAAAGAGATTAATAAATACATGTTGGGTACTTTAATGACATGACTTTTCTCTCCAAATAGATGGAATCCCTGATGGTACTAGCATGGCCAGTCCTGCAGGGAAGTTTTACAGGAAGTTGAGAGTGACCTGAGATGTCAATCTTGCCTCATCACTAGACAAGAAGGCTAGAACAGCCTCAAAGCCCACTCCGCAAAATAATCTACCCAGATAGTTGGCATTCTGTTCTATATTTGACCATGTCCTATTTTCAGGTTCAGGTTATAACAGTCGGCAAAAAAATAAAAATAAAAAATTCACATTTCCTACAGATCTGTGCCTTCTGTTATTCAATGTTGACTCATGAATTATAAATGCAGTGCCCACGTTTCTCTTATGGCCCAGCCGTGTCCTTCCATGTCTCCACAGCAGAAGCCACTTCACATAACTTTCTGCTAGACAATTATATACATTAAAGAAGATATAAGTTGAATTTCTGCTTGCCTTTTTCATTTGGTCTAATTTTACTAGACTTGGCAGCTTCTATTATTTAGAGGAAAAATTACAGTATTGTGTTATTATAATTCTCTAATTAAAATATTTATAAAATTTTCTTTATTTTTTGGTTCTTTCTATTCATTTGAGAGAATTTTTCAAAAAGAGTCATGGAAACAGATCACCACCTTTTCCAGAATTCCAATTCACTTATCATTTATGTGAGATTGTCAATTTAGAAGACAGTTTTATTATTTGTTATTTATTTTATTGTCAAATTTTAGAAGACAATATGTGATCCTTAGGTTAACACTATTTTTAAAAAATTTGGAAAGAAAATAAATGTTAAAAAATGAGTTTCTGGTTAAAAAAGATGGTGGCCGAACCAGTCGGACTATGCAAGTCACTGTGCGAGTGAGTGAGTGTATGGAAAATGTTGTGTACGTGCCTGTGAGTGAGTGGGCATATGCATGGCTGACTGAGTGAGGGCTAGGGAGCTAGTGGCCAGGGTTGTTCTGGTGCAGTGGCTGGTGCCATGGCTGCTTGGCTTGGACCCTAGTGATTCCCAGGACGCAGAAGTCGAGCGCCATTTTTAATTTTTTTTTTTTTTTTTTTGATAATCAGCAAAACACTTCCTGGGAAGAAAATGCTGGGAGAGACTGACTAAGTGGGGACTTGTGAACAAATAGCCAGGGAACTCCTGGTGCAACAGCTGGTGGTGCAGCTTCTCTGCTTGGTCCCTGGATCTTCCCAGGTCACAGGAGCTGAGCGCCTTTTTTTTCTTTAAACACAAAAGTTTTCCTGTGAAGAAGCAGTGGAGAGAGACTGCCAGCTCCAGGCTTTGCCTCACCACTTCAGTGCTTGGCCAGGCACTGGCAGCAGGGGCTGCTGAGAGAGCCCAGAGGCAGCATCACACTGAAGAGGACAAGAAAGGCATCCCACCACCATCTAGAAGGTGGGTCAAGAAAGTGCTTCAACTTGCTTACCACAGAGCAAAAGGCCCAATTTCTAGACTGGCAGATCAACTACCCAGGGATTGATCATGACTCAAAGGGAATATCCTGAAAGCACAAACTTTGGAGGGACCTGACAAATACTGAGTCCCAGGCATCCTACCCCCTATCCTAATCCAGTCACAGAACAAAGAATGTGGCCAGAAAAGGATGAGGCAGACCTCCAAAGAGATCAGTGGTGAGTCCAGGGCTAACCTCAACCCCCTCCTCCCCAACAATTCTCTGAACGTCAGACCAACACAGTTAGGCTACGACTGAGAGGGACACACCCAGGCAGAGACTGGACATCAATTGCAATAGGAGAGCTCCATTCCAAGATAGGCCTAGTTGGAGCACGCCCTATGAATATGTACCTGAGGAAGAGAAAATCCTGCACCACCCCACTGGAGGGGATGTCCCTGACCATATGAAGTGGGAGGGAAGGATTGCAGCCACACCAACACCTGCTGCCCCTCCTACTTTCCTGCTCTGGACACTAGGGAGAGAGTGAAAGAGGTGGCAGCTCTGTTGGAGAGACCAGACTAGAAGAATGAATACAGACCCTACCACAAAAAGGCAGGGTTGTTTTTTTTAATTTTTATTTTTTAAATTAAAAAAAATTGTCTGCTAGTTCATATTTCAAACTTGTGTGTGTGTGTGTGTGTGTGCATGAATGTATACCTGACAGTTTGATCTGCACCACCATTCCTTTTTTTTTCTTTATTTCTTTTTATTTCTTTTGTTTTTTGTTTTCTGTTTATGTGTGTATGTGAATGATTGTGTTCGTTTTTCAATTTTTTTTTATTGGCTTCTTTTTGCTCTTTTGCTCTTCTCCTTTTTATTATCATTATATTTTTTAGTTTAAGGTGTGTGCCACTATATGTGTGAAGATTCAGTCTGAATTCCTTTTTTTTTCCTGTTCTTTCTATTTTTCTTCTCCATTCGTTTTGTGCTAGGCATGTATGTGTGTGTTTAGTTTTCCTGGTTTTTTGTTGCTGTTGTTGTTTATCTTGTTTCACTTTGTTGTTATTTCTATTTGTTTTAGGGTGTATGTATGTCTCTGTGTGTTCAATTGATTTTTTGCTTTGGTTTTTGATTTCATGGCATTTTTTTTCCTTTTTTTTTTTCTTTTCTTTTTTTCCTTTTAATTCTTGTCCATCTTATTTCATTCTATTTTTTCTGTGCTCCTCATTCCTGTCACTGTATCTTGGACTCAGTGGGTACTCACACATACTTATTTCATCATCATATAGAGTGGTGGTAGGGAGTCTCAGGGAACACATATCACAATCAGTGAACACTGTAATTTGCAAGTAGTTTCTGAATCCTAGCTCCCCATCCCCTACCTAATTTGACTTTCAAAACACCGAGAAACAGCAAATCTTCCCACTCAGTCTGTTTCAAAATAGAACTAATCCAGAGCCTGGATCAGGTAAGAATAGAGGGCTGAGCAAACATCAAAAGGGAAAGCCTCTCCCACTGGCACTGAATAAAATAACTAAAGAGAAAAGCAAGAGATCTGTCACAAATGAGGAAAAACCAAAGGAAAACCACAGGTAATTTCAAGTATAACAAAGATAAAACTCCTGAAAAATTGGACCTCAGAGCCCAAACTAGGGAAGTTACCAATGACTGGCACAGAATATGACAGGCAATAGGGAATGGATGGAAAGAGTGAATAAGAATCAAGAAAGACAAGATACAGCACTGAAAGAACATGTAACAGAGATTTTGGCAATAAAAAATTTCATCCAGGAAATAAATTACAAGATGACAAGCATAGAAAGCAGAATTAATCTAGCTGAAGAAAAAATCTCAGAACTTGAAGACCAGAACACAGAATTAACCTCATCTGTTAAAAACACAGAAAAAAGACTCAGAAAGAAAGAACAAAGCCTACAAGAGATGTGTGATAATATCAAGAGAACAAACCTACACCTGATTGGTATCTCAGAAGAAGAAAGGGAAATGGAAACAACTTGAGGCAAGTATTCTAGGAGGTAATCCAAAGAAATTCTCCCCATCCTACAAGAGATGTGACCAGTCAAACATAAGAGATATAGATAATCCTCCCAAGACATCAAATGATAAGAACAACCCCTAGATATATAATAATCCACCTGCACAAAGTAGGCACAAAAGAAGAAATCCTAAAGATAGCAAGAGAGAAATGTCAGATGACCTACCAGGGAAAACTAATCAGAATAGCAGCGGACCTATCGACAGAAACACTACAAGCAGGAAGGGACTGAAGTCCATTATTCAAAGTCCTCATAGATAAACAATTTCAAGGAAGAATTTCCTACTCGGCCAAATTCAGCTTCATTGGTGTTAGAGAATTAAAATCCTTCCCTGACATCCAATCCCTAAGAGATTATGCAGTTTCTAGACCAGCTCTATGGGAGACTCTTAAAAAGGTATTAAGCAAGGGGAAAGAAAAAAAAAAGATTGACCACACACTTCCCAAGAGAACAGCAGAGCACAGAATCAATGAAGAATATAGCCCAACAACAAACTTGAAAACATACACATACATCAACCCCAAAGCCAAAAGAAAATAAGCAAACAAAGAAAAACAAACTTTATAAGAACCTCATGACAGGGATAAACAATCACATTTCAATAATCAGCTTGAATGTGAATGGACTAAATGCACCACTGAAAAGACACAGAATGGCAAACTGGATAAGAAACCATGAACCAATTATTTGCTGCATCCAGGAAGCTCATTTTACTATAAGGAACACACACAGACTCAAAGTTAAAGGATGGAAAACGAGTTCCCAGTCGAATGGATCACAAAAGAAGGCAGGGAGTCACAATCTTAATATCAGACACAGCAACTTTTAACCTATCAAAAATTTTAAAAGATGCAAAAGGACACTACATAATGATAAAAGGCTCAACCCATGAACAAGAAATATCCATCTTAAACATATATGCACCCAACACAGGAACACCAGCTTTTATAAAGCAGCTACTAAGTAAACTAAAAAAAAAGAAAAGAAAAGAAATTGACTCTAACACTATTATAGCAGGGGACTTGAATACCCCACTGACAGCCCTAGATATATCATTGAGTCAAAAAGTCAATAAGGAGATCCAGGTCCTAAACTTGACACTCAACCAAATGGTTTTAATAGATACCTACAGATTATTCCACCCCCAACTCATAGAATATACACTCTACTCATCACTACATGGAACGTACTCCAAAATCAATCACATCCTTTGCCATAATTCAAGAATAAACAAATTCCATAAGGTTGAAACATTGCCATGCACTTTCTCAGACCACAGTGGAATAAAAATAAATATCAATATCAACATAATTTACCCAAAGCCCACAAAGACATAGACATTAAACATCATGATGCTGAACAACTACTGGGTCAACACTGAAATCAAAACAGAAATTAAAAGATTCCTGGAAACAGATTAAAATGAAGAAACATCTTACCAAAACCTCTTGAATGCCATGAAATCAATTCTAAGAGGGGAATTTATATTTCTATGAACACGCATCAAGAAAATGAAGAGATCACAAGTTGAGAGCCTAACAAATCACCTAATGGAGCTAGAAAGAGAAGACCAACAAAACCCTTACTTCAGCAGAAGAATCCAAATTACCAAAAAAAAAAAAAAAAAAAAAAAAAGCCCAAATACAGGACATAGAAACCAAAAATATCATAGAAAATATCAACAAAACAAAAAGTTGGTTCTTTGAAAGAATTAACATGATTGATGAACCCCTAGCCTAATGAACAAGAAAAAGAGAGAAAAAGCCCAAATAAATACAATCAGAAATCCAACAGATCAAATCACAACTGACCCTGAAGAAATACAAAAGATTATCAGAGATTACTATGTACACCTATAAAGAAACAAACTTGATAGCCTAAATGAAATGGAGGACTTTCTGATATCACTCAAGCTCCCCAGGTTGAAACAAGATGACACTAAATAGACCAATAACAACCCAGGAAATTGACTCTGTCACAAGAAAACTACCTACAAAAAAAGCTCTGGGCAGGATGGATTTCCAGCAAATTCTACAAAATGTACAAGGAGGAGCTGATACCAATCCTATTGAAAGTATTCCAGGCAATTGAGAAAGATAGAATTCTCCCTAAATCGTTTTATGAAGCTAACACTACACTGATACCCAAACCAGGTAAAGATCCAACAAAAAAAGAGACCTACAGGCCAATATCCCTTATGAACTTAGATGCAAAAATCTTCAACAAGATTCTAGAAAATTGGATCCAATAGCACATCTCAAAAATCATCCACCATGGCAAAGTAGCTACATCCCCAGGATGCAGGGCTGGTTCAGCAGATGTAAAAACAAGAACACATGATTACATCATTAGATGAAAAAAAAAAAAAGAAAAGCTTTTGATAAAATCCAGCATCCCTTCTTGATGAAAACCTTCAAAAACCCAGGTATACAAAGAGCATACCTCAAAATAGTAAGTGCCATCTACGATAAACCCACCGGTAACATAATACTAAATGGACAGACACTGGAAACATTTCCCCTGAAAACTGGAACAAAACAAGGCTGCCCACTCTCATCCCTCTTGTTCAACATTGTGTTGGAAGTCCTAGCTAGAGCAATACAAGAGAAGGAAATGAGGGGTATCCAAAGAGGGAGTCAAGTTATCCTTCTTTGCTGATGATATGATCCTATACCTTGAAAATTCAAAAGAATCTGTCAAAACCTACTTGCACTGATAAAGGATTTGAGTAAAGTCTCAGGGTATAAAACAATGTGCAAAAGACAGTAGCATTCCTATACACCAACAACAGGCAGTTGGAGAACCAAATAAAAACAACAATCACATTCTCAATAGTCACACACACACACACAAATGAAATACCTCGGCATCTTCCTAACCAGAGAAGTGAAAGACCTTTACAATGAGAACTACAAAACACTGCTCAAAGAAATCCAAGAAGACAAACAAATGGAAAAATATTCCATGCTCATGGATAGGAAGAATCAAAACATTGTTAAGATGTCCATCCTACCAAAGTCAATCTATAGATTCAATGCCATACCCATTTAATTGTCAACATCATTCTTCTCAGACCTGGAGATGACAATACACGAATTCGTATGGAAGCATAGATGACCACAAATAGCCAAAATGAACCTTAGCAAAAGAAACAAAGCAGGAAGTATCACGCTTCCAGACTTCAAACTTTATTATAAGGCTACAGTAATTAAAACAGCCTGGTATTGGTACAAGAACAAGCGTACAGACCAATGGAACAGCATAGATATTCTGGAAGCAAAGTCTCAATTTCTGAACCAACTTATCTTTGACAAAGCCTCCAACCACCACCACTGGAGAGAGGAGAACCTATTCAGTAAATGGTGCTGGGAAAACTGGTTGACCACATGCAGAAGACTGAAACAAGACCCCTACCTATCACTATACACAAAAATTAACTCTAAATGGATCAAAGACCTAAATGTAAAACCTCAAAGTATAAGAATCTTAGAAAATGCAGGAGACACCTTTATGGAAACTGGAACTGGCAACCAATTCCTTATCTAAAACTTAATTGTCCATACCATAAGAAATAAGATAGATAAATGGGACCTCATCAAACTGACTAGCTTCTGAAAAGCAAAAGAAACCATCAAGAGAGCAGGGAGACAGCCCACAGGATGGGAAAAAATATGTGCCAATTGTATATCTGACAAAGACCTAACATCTAGGATCCATAAGGAACTCAAACGCGCCGAAAAGAAAAAACAAACAGGCCCATTTATTAGTGGCTAAAAGACATGAATAGACACTTCTCAAAAGAAAATATACGGGCAGCCAACAGACACATGAAAAAGTGCTCAGCCTCACTGATCATCAGATAAATGCAAATCAAAAACAAACTGAGATACCATCTAACCCCAGTAAGAATGGTCATCATTAATAAAACAACCAGCAACAGATGCTGGTGAGGATGTGGAGAAAAATGATCGCTTTTACACTGCTGGTAGGAATGCAAACTTGTGCAACCCCTTTAGAAGACAGTGTGGCGATTTCTGAAAGAACTAGAAATTGACCTTCCATATGACCCAGCAGTTCCCCTATTGGCAATATACTGGGAGGAACTCAATTTATTCTACAAAAAAGACACCTGCAAGTGTATGTTTGTTTTAGCTGCATTCACAATAGAGAAAACATGGCACCAAACATGCTGCCCATTAAAGTTGGACTGGTCAAAAACTATTTGATACAGATACACGATGGAATATTAAGCAACCATAAAGAAGGATAAACACATAGACTTTGCAGCAACCTGGATGGATTTAAAGTCTATCATACTCAATGATCTATCACAGAAACAAAGAACAGAGTACCATATGTTCTCACTCATAAGCAGACCTTGAACAATTATCATAATACCATAAGAAAGGAATTGGCAGTAGTGAGAAACTGCCAGGGGAGAGGGGGTGGGATTGACGGTTGAGGGAAACTGCCAGGGAAGGAAGGGGCACACCTCATCAACAAGGGTAACTGCATAATCAACATTTGTATACCTAACCCTGAATTGTACACCACATCTTTAAAATAAATATTAAAAAATAAAAACAAAAGATGAAGTATTAATCCATAAAATAAATAAAGTATTATTTTTATATAACAGTGTTACTTTAACAGGTATTCAGGATGTAACCAATAAAAAAGTTATAATAAAAAGATGTTCCAAGATCAAATGTCACTATGAAGAATTTGACAGTTACTTAAGATGTTTCATAAAGAAAAAGGGGGCAAAGCATAGTACAAAATTATACACTTGGATTGAAAATTAAGAAAGATAAATTGATGAATAATATAGCAATGCATACTGAACTCTTTTGATATGTTTTTATATCTTTTTAACATTTCCTTAGTAAGCACTGGGCTTTATATAAATTTAGAACAGTCTTGAGATCTTTATATGGATATGCCTTTTCACACTTAAAACAGTCACAGAACAGAAGGTAACAATGAATAAAAAAGATTCTTGTTCACTGGAATTTTTCTTTCACAAAAGTCCATAAAAAAATAAAAAGAAGTCAGCAAAAAATATTTGTATACATAATGTCTTTGACACAAACACCTCACAAACATTAATCTCTGTAAAGGTTGCACGTAAAATAAACAGGAATATTAAATATATAAATACATGAGCAATCATAAATGCTAACCCCTATTCTGGTTTAGCATATCTATAAAGTCTATTTCTGCATTGCAATTAACTGATTCATGCTGTTTCAGCACCAACTTGGCAGATAAAATGAAAGAGGCTTCTGTATGTTAAAATGTAAATGATCTTACTGACTAAATAACAGGGGACAATTTTTTTTTTTTTTTTTTGTCTAGAATAAAATTTGACCAGGAAAGGCTAAAACAGTATGGCAATACAATAGCATTTTCTTTCAAGAAATTAAAAACCTCTTTCTTCAGTAAAAAGAAACATTATCAACACTTTCCTAGAATCTGATAAGATAAGGTTACACAGCAGGTCAAGTCACTCCTATTGTCTGCAACATCATTTATAATGGATGTCTCTTGTAGAAAATCTATTCATGCAGACATAATCCCTGTCCTCCATTGTGAGTACAATAATGGAATTGTTTCCAGCTGGTCTTAGCACTGCACAGCACTGGTTTAGTTATTTCAAATGAGCATTTGCTACACAAATTTTGTCATATATGGACTAAGACTTGATTTAGTCTAATTAATCCAGGTTTATAATTGTTTGTTTTTTTTTTTAAGAGATGAGGGTCTCACTATTGTCCTGGCAGCCTTTCAGACTCCTAAACTCAAGCAATCCTCTGGCCTTAGCCTCTCAAGAAGTACATGCCAACACAACAGCCTAATTGTCTCTTATTCTTTTTTTTTAGGGATGGGATCTTCCTATGTTACCCAGATTGGTCTCAAACTCTTAGCCTCAAGCAATACTCTCACCTTAGCCTCCCTAGTCACTATGCTTACAGATGCAAGCTACTGTACCCACCAGGCTTATAGTTATTTCTGAAATGATCTTATAGTGTTCCAAACCCATGCAATAAATCTTACTTGGTCATTTTAACTTGCTGTGAAGACAAACCTCCAAATTCAAACCTTCTTCCTGTTTTCACATTTTCTAAATATGAGGGATTTTATTCCCTTGATTTGCCTCATACATGCACTTACTTCAATATTCATTCATTTTTCAGGCAATCAAAACAATATTTTCTCATTTTAGGTGAATGAATAAATAGCTTATAGCTTTTAAGAAATTAGTGTGTAATGAAAACTAGAAATAAATAATATGTATAAAATTCAATAAGTTCTGCAGCATATGTAAGGACAGGGTTACAAGAATGCATAGTAAAAGAGGCTTTCTAGGGTGCCAAAGAATAATTAAGAGAGTACTTTATTAAGTTAAATTTTAGAGTTAAATATTAAATTTAAATTTTCAGGACACACAGAAGGAAAAAATAAGGTTAGTAGAAGGAGAATTATGTGTGGTAAAATATCATGAAATGGCAGAAATATCTGATATAGTAGAACAGCAGATGTTACAGAGAAATATGATTACACAACTGAAAAAGTACATGTCTGATTGTAAAAGACTTTGTTAATAGCGAATACTTATTATGGTCTACAAGAATCTCTAAAGAATGTTAAGATGAAGATAGATTTAATCAGGTTTGGAGGTAGGAAAAGCAGCTATCTAATTTTTCAAAAGTTAAATGATAAAATACTATTTCACCTTGTCTGGCAAGTATGATTTAATACAATGTTTATAAATCTCAGGAAAAAAAAAACCAGAATTAAATAATATGTTTTTAGGGATATAGACACATTTAGTAAACCTATTACAAGTGTTAATATACGTATACGTTTGTAATAAGATATGTTTGTAATATATTTATTACAAACATAAAATTCTAACTATTCTCAAAGGATAGCTTTTATCATTGAGGGAGAAACACATAGACAAGATTCAAGGAGCACACTAGTAGAACTGTGATTAAAAAGTTCATTAAGAGCCGGGCTCGGTGGCTCAGCCTGTAATCCCGCGCCTTTGGGAGGCTGAGGTGAGTGGATTGCCTGAGCCTGCGGGTTCGAGACCCGCCTGGGCAGCGAGACCTCATCTCTACAATAAATCAAAAAATCAGCTGGGCGTGGTAGCGCATGCCTGTAATTCCGGCTACTCGGAAGGCTGAGGCGGAAGGATCGCCGGAGCCCAGCAGGTTGAGGCTGCAATGGCCAGAAGCGGCCACTGCACTCCAGTCTGGGCGACAGAGTGAGACTCCAACTCAAAAAAAAAAAAAAAAAAGTTCATTAAGTTGGGTAACAAGTTTTAGTCTTTGTAAAATTAATATATGTCCTAAATTTTTAATACTATCTAATACAATATTTAAAAGTGAATAAGCAAATCCTTTAAAAATGAAGTAGTTGGAAGAATTACAAATGAATTTCAAATATTACATAATAAAATATTTGAAATGAATTAGATGGAGACAGAAGACAGAAGTCAGTGCAACATTTCAAGTGAGAAAAAATGAAAGATTGTAGGGGAGTTCTATGTTGTGTAACTGAGCATTTTTTGTTTTGTTTTGTTTTGTGGATACATAAGAGTTGTACATATTTGTGGGGTGTATATGATATTTTGATACAAGCATACAATGTGTAATGATCAAATCTGGGTAACTGGGATATCCATCACTTCAAACATTTATCATTTCTTTCTATTGAAACATTCCACATCTTTTTTTTTTTTTTTAGTTATTTTGACATACACAATGAATTTTTAATTATAGTAACTCTATTGTGCTGTTGAGCACTAGGAATTATTCTTTTTATCTAACTGCATTTTATGACCATTAATCAACGCCTTTGTCCCTACCTTTTCACTATCCTTTCCATGAGATATTTAACCATGTAGTGAACGCTACACAGAGTAGGGAGAAGTTAAGTACAGTAAATGGTAAAGAAACAAAAATAGTGACGAAAGTTGCTTCAAAATTCAAAGACAGAGGAACTCTCAAAAAGAAATAGTTTGTTAGTGTTAACCAGTGATGAAAATTGGAACAGAAAAATATAATTAGATATTTAAACTTTGCAGTCACTGGTCAACTTTGCCACAACATTTTTGTAGCTGCTAGAGGAGACTTTATTCTGTAATGGGGGAGTCAAGAACACCTACATTTAAATTGCTTTGGGGTGGTGATCTGGTTTGGAGGGCGAGTGCTAGTATTCTTAGCTTGTTGCAACCATAAAGCATACAATTGTATTGCTCTGTTACAGAGCAATAAAAAACTGAATTCTTAGGATACTTTTATTTACACATTTTTAGAGTGCCAGATTTTAATAAAAATTATTATTATTATTACTCCTATCCTACTCTTTGAGGTGATTTTAGTAGATAAGGAACAATTAAAAGTTAAGAAAAAGAGTTAGAGACAGTATAGTGCTGTGGTTCAAAGTTCAGATTTTGGGTCTAGTTTTTAGAATTTGAATTCTGGCTCCACCGCTCACCAACTGAGTACAGTTGGGTTATTATTTATATCATATACATTATTTGGCATGTGGTTAATATATTTGTGTGAGTTTTGGTGTTAACCTTGCATTAGAGTCATGATTTGACATCTTGAATATGTATACCCTGTTGTTTGTAAGCCAATCAGTTACTTTTCCACCTCATATAGCAATATATAAAAAATAGTCATAAGTGGACCTTGAACAATTATCATAATACTATAAGAAAAGGATTGGCAGTAGCAGTAAACTGCCAGGGGTGCAGAGAGGTGGGATTGGCAGTAGTGGGAATCTTCCAGTGGGGGGGCACACCTCATCAACAAGTAACCTGCATAATGAACATTTGCATATTTAACCCTGAATTGTACCCCACATCTTTAAAATTGAAAAAAAGTAATAAAAAAGAAAAAAGTCAAATACAATATGTATACATTAACTAATAAATGGTGGACTTCTTTTCAAGTCAGTCTATAGAACAAGTTCTTTTTTAAACCTACATAATGTTCTGCAAGTTGTAAGTATTTTTTCAATGAACATTTTTTGGTTGTGATTATTCAAGTAATCTTAATAATCACAGCTGTTTGGTTTGATTTGGGAAGATACCTTCAAACATTCTAGATTATCTATTTTCTTTGATGAGGATTGACCTCCAGATACCAAGGGTTACCTATTTATTAACCACACCTAACCAGTGAGAAGTGAATCCAAGGGAAAATAACTATCCAGCTCAACTTATTAACTTATTGATAATTTCATATTAAAAAGACATATTAAATATGATATTTAAATTAAACATTATGGGAAAACGAATTACTATTATGCTAATAGTTCAAGGTAGAATAAGATAATTATTATATCAATATTACAAAACAGCTCCTGAACATCTGTAAAATAAGAATTTCTATTCCTTCATAGAACATCTCATATCCATGAATCAGAAGACTTAACTTTTTAAAGATATAAATACTCTCCAAATTATCTGTATGCTAAATACAATCTTTATCAAAATCCCAGCTGGATTATTTGCAGAAATTGGCAAGCTAATCCTCAATTTCATATGCAAATGCAACAGATCAAAAAAGAAATGAAATATTTTGAATAAGAACAAAGTTGAGTAACTCCTAGGAGAGTATGTGGTACTGCAATTTAAAAAAAGATATATAAACTAATGCAAAATAATAAAGAGTCCAGAAGTAAATTCTCACTCTCAAAGTTAATTGATTTTTGACATAAGTTCTAAGAAAACTTCATTGGGAAAAGTATTGTTTTCAATATATAATGCTAGAATGTGTGAGTATTCACATGCAAGCCATAAAGTTAGGTCTCTAGCTCATACCATATAAAAATTAACTCAAAATAAATCAAATAACTAAATATAAGAGTCAAAACTATAAAATTCTTAGAAGACAACATTTGTGGAAATTCTTGTGACCTTTGTTTTCCATGATGAACCATTAACCATAAGCCATTAACCTTAGCTAATTATTTCTTAATCATGACACCAAAAGCACAATCAATAACAGAAAAGTAGGCAAATTTGACATCATTAAAAACTGTTTTCAAGGAACATCATCCGAAAAATTAGAAGATAACAGCAAAATGTCAAAAAATATTTGAAAATCATGTAATTTATAAAAGGCATGTCTAGAAAATTTAGATAGGCTTTACAACTAAACAATAAAAAAATTAAAGAATTGTCAAAAGATCTGAACAGACATTTCTCAGGATACACAAGTGTCCAATAAGTATATAAAAAGATGCTCAGTTTTATTCTGCATCAGGGAAATATAAATAAAAAACAAAATATTATTTTATATGCAGTAGATTTGTAATAATCAATAAGGAGAGTAATAATAATTGTTGGCACGTATATACAGAAAGTAAGCACTCATTCACTGTTGAAAGTAATGTGAAGTAGTAAAGCTACTTTGGAAATCAACCTTGCAGTTCTTCAAAATATTAAACATAGAGTCACTACAAAACCATTTCACTTCTAGGGACATACCTCCCCCTCCCAAACGAAAATATTATGTTTGCACAAAAACTTGTGTATGAATATGCATGGCAGTGAAGCCATCCTCACAAGGTGAATAAGAATTATGGAAAAACTATAGTTATAATTAAGCATTAATTAAGCTGCCCTTTGGCCCACTTCTTTGTAACCAAAAGTCACATAAAACTAGATATTAACCATTTGCATACTCTTATAGATGGAATTTTTGACATGAGTCACAAAGTTTTTATTTAAAATTAATTTACCTCCCTATTATTCCTATAGATAGGATCTCTGATGTTAGTGTTACAAGGCTTTTGTTTAAGAATTGCTTAAGATGTCAGAACCTGAATTCCAGTGGAATAGCTGATGCCAACCAGCTTGAAGATCTCCATAGAAAAACTAAAGTAGTATGAGAATACAGTCCTCATCTTCCTATCCCATTACTTCACCCTGTATTCTTTGACCAATTAGCAATCTTCATGCTTTGGCCTACTCCAAAGTCCTTAAAATGCTAGCCCCAAAGTTCTTGGGAAGACAAATTTTGTTTCCTCATGTTTCCTCATTCAGCATCCCAACAGTTCAATCTCTTTCTCATACAATCCAGCATCTCAGCGTGTTGACTTGCACACATCAAGGAATGAACCTATTATAGTTATAGCAACATTATTCATAATGGCTCCATATGTAAACAACTTAAACATTCCTCAGCTAATGAATGGATAAATAAAATGAGGCTTATTCATATAATGCAATAGTATTTGGCAACAAAAGAAATAAAATACTCATATATGGTATCGGATGAATACCGTCTTGAAAACATTATGCCCAGAAAAATAAGCGAATCTCAAAAGACCATATGCTATATTATTCCACTTTAAAATATTATAAATTAAATATCTAGAGGAACATATATTATTGGCCAGAGTTTCTTTTTGAAGTGATGGGAATGTTCTAAAATTGATTGTGGTGATGGCTGCACAATTCTGAATATACTAAAAGAAATTAAATTGTAAACTTTAATTTTCACTTATATAATATGCAAGTCATATCTCAACAACGTTTTATAAAATACAAAATATTTGAAAGTGGGAAAATGTTTATTCATTTTTTATTGATCATTTTTTGTTTACCTACAGCTAATAAATAATATAATTGTGGATAAATTAACTGTTTTATTACTTAATGATTCGATGGCACTTAATATTATCTAGAAATACATTTACATTTCATGGAACTTATGATTCAATAAGATATTTGGGAATCATAAAATTGAAAAAACCCACAAAGAACCATACTGATGACCGTAAACAAACCTTATTGCTTCACAGTTAATGAAAGCAATCTCAAGTGAATGGTTCAAAGACACCAAGTTGTATCAAACACAGTTTAAGAGCAAAGTTTTCTAGTTTTCATTAAAATTGTTTTATTCAAATGGTGTTGAAATCTCAAATGCTTTCAGTGATCAGGAAGATAATAAAAACTTTTCAAATACACTAGATAAAGAATAAGACTGTTAGCCCAAATTAAAACAGAAGGGTAGGAACCCAATTTAGAATAAGTAATTTAAAAAATAAATAGTGCAGCCTTAATTTTTGGTTCATGATTTAAAGAAAGACTTGAGAAATTATCCAGTTTAGTCTATCTTTCTAGATAAAATTTCTTGAATTACCTATGCCAAAATTTATTTATTTTCTCTTAAATGCTGGTGTTTCATCATCCCATAAATGGTGGTGCTCCATCATCTCATAAAGTGAATTTCAACTAATGTCATAAATTCTAAGATGTTATTAATAAAATTTTAGATCACTATATTTGATGCTAACAATATTATATGATATTTGTAAAAGATTTCATTATTAGTCACAGTTTGGGGTTAAAGCAGCAATAGCAACAAAAACTAATACTTGCAAAGAATTTTGTACCTTTAAAAATCTAATTTTGATAAACATTACATTGCATTTCTAAATACACCAATGAGAACTCTTAATTACTATAGATACTCAGTTTCTTGTTCTTTGGCCAATAAAATCAATCTATTTTATTAATGTTGCTTGAATTTTAAGAATGCTGTTGAATAAAGAGTTGATGGTTGAATTATGTTATCCTTTTTACAAAAGCTGATTTTGAAAGTTGATAAGTTTTTCATCTGTTGCTCCATCTGGAAAATTATTTCATTCTGGCCTGGAACCAATAGCTTCATTAATTCACATCTCTAATGCCTAGGCTGCCAAAGGATACACTTATTTTGAGAAGTTTATAGGTTCTACGGTTGTCTAACGCATGTTTATTACCAAATTGTATTTGTATTAGGCTGAAATATATCACTCATATTTCTGTCTTCTTGAGATAAAATGAGGTAACAATGCTCAGAGCATTTTACGAAGAAAAAATCAGTATAAAAAAAGAAAGAACATCACTTTACTATGATGAATTTGAAGTGAGTTCATCAAACTGTCCACTTATTATTCTAAATGCTCTGGCAAAATAATAGCCTTTTCTGTGCAAAGTGATGTCTCAGTCTACTGACAACCAAATCATCACAAATCACTAAAGGTTTTTTAAATGCACAATATATCATTGGCCACTAAAAACCAAGCTTTAGAGTTCTTGAGAATAGTGAAGATGATCAAGTTTTTAGTATTAAATGTTGCTCCATAATCTTTCTGAATATTTAAGAAATTACACATCCTTAAATTCCTCCATTACCATTCCGAATATTTAAGAAATTACATTATGTGATATCTGTCAGGACATATGACAAAGCATATTTAACTAATGAAGACAACCTACTATTGTTATTTATACCTATGTTTTTTCGAGTTCTGCATTAAATTTTAAAAGTTCAAAATGTAAACACTATTAGGATAATAATGATCAAAATACAACTGTATAATATATAATCTGTGGAAAATGTGATTTTTTTAAAGCAATATAAACTAGGGCTATCATTGTATTCACTACTTTAAAAATACAACCTTTTCTGATTAACATATTCGGTTAATGCTGATGAATAGGTGTCTAGATATATATGTAAATTTATGCATCTATGCCTTAATCAGTGACTACATATAATAAGCCCTAATTTTAACTTCATCAATTTTCTTCTAGTTCAACAGCAATATATTTATTTGTGAAAGTATCATCTACATTTCATGGCATCTGCTATCACATCCTTATTTAGTGATTATCATTTTTTCTCTTTCATATGTCAGACATAAAAATAAAAACATTGCTTTATAAATTGATAATTCATTTATTGTTCTTTCAAATGTAACTGGAGAAGAAATTAATTTTCATTTCTGTCACTATATTTAAAAAATTCTTCGTGTTCTTTGAATTTTGTTCAATTGAAATGCAAATTGTCTTCACCAAGAGACTACAATAATATATCTGGTCTGAATTTTTACTGAGTTAGATTTAGCATTAATGAAATTATCCATTTTTTTAAGTGTTCACTCTTCATTAGTTTCAAGAAATCAATCATTTTACTAATTGTAAATCACACAACTTTAATGGCACTACATTTTTTCTTTTATGTTGCTCAGATAAACATTGTCTTATATAAAAGAATAGTTATATGAATGCTTATTCGAAATAAGCTCACCACCCATTGTATACTGTTTTTGTGACTTAGGTCTGACTCTGAATCCCATTCTCCAAACTTTTGTCACTTCTGCTTACCATTATCCAGTAATTTTTGATTACAGTATTTTATTTGATATAAAATTAAATAATATGAAAATAGAATACATCTACTTAGTATTAGTTCTTTCTTTAGGATGTGCCTTTTTGTGTTGAACCACCAGGCTTCACATTTATTTTTTAATATTATGACTCTTCAATAAGACCAAAATTTGAAATTATGTAACTTTTGTTTGAAATTACAAAAATATTAAATATAGACCTTGAATATTAAATCAATCCACTGACAGTTATTTTAGCTTACAAATATGCACAGAAAGTACATTTAATATTATGTTACCTGTTAAACAGTTTTGAAGTAAATGATAAAAAGTTAATAATTTCTAAACATCATGAGTGTATCATGTGTGCATTCGTTCATTAGATTTTAACAAAGAAGTATGAAAAATAGATACAACATATATTTGAAATTATTTTGAAATAAATATAAAATATTTACTTCATATTACTAATATGTATAACATTTGATTTTTAAAAATTGAATGTATAATAGTATATTTCAAATTATTAATATGTGAAAGTACTTATTCATCTATTCTTTCTTTCAGATATCATTAATTGTGTGCCTAAAATGAGACAGATGTTATACGAAACAAGAATACAACTGTGAACAAGGCAGCCTTTATCTTATATAATCTAGCTCTATGCATAACTTTAACTCATTTTGAATAATTTGGGGTACAAAGGGAATATCTGATGTTCTATTAAGAGTTTTTTTGAGTTTTATATAATTTTACAATAAACTTCTAAAAGCATTTTTTTTTAAAGAGCAGAGATGCCTGATTTCTATTCCTTTGCACAAAGAAGAGACTGGTTTCCCCCTTCAGGCAAGGATTGATTTAGCATGCTTCTCTTGTACCATAATCGATCCCTCTGCCTTTTATTCCTTTTAAAAAATTAGTGCTAAAGATCTTAAGCAGGAGTGCAGTCCTTAACAGAGAAATGGCATTGAAAGAAAACTCAAAAAAAGATGCATTAAAATAAAAATTACTCTAGTTCCACAATGTAATTCATTACTGCATAAGAAATTGTAAATATTTTTCATTAGATCATCATGTGCAAATTATTACAATAAACTGAGATTTTCATATGCATAAAAGCAAAATGTTTTCCTCATTTGGACAAAAGAAAACTATTGACTTTATCTGTTGAAGACTGTACTTTATAACCTGAAAGGACTTTGTAGGCAAAATGTTTCTGGCTTTTCTTCCTTCTGACCTAGCATAAAAAGCATATTAGAACTACTCTAATAATGTAAGAATATTACTTATCACAGAAGGGAATACTATAGATTAAATGATTGCAATATTTACATACTTAAGAACTACTTATAAGTTTAAATGTATGTTTATACTATATTTTTAAATGTTAGTATTCCTTCCTGTAACTGTTAGGTATATTGTTGCCACAGCACCGACCTGAGACACATGGCAGTTCTTACAAAAATTTTAACCTGTTGGACCTAATACATTTTTAATAGGTGTGTATGTGTGTGTGTGTGTGTGTGTGTGTGTGTGTGTGTGTTTTAAACAGCAGTGTGTTCTATCTTTGTTTTTTTAGAAACAGCTCAGGAAAAGAAAAGCAATAAAGTAAAAACATACAAATAAGGGCATGTATTTTATCAATGACTCTTATTTGCAACACAAATAAAACTGCCTACATAGTCAATAAGTTCTAAGGATCGAATGTACAGGTCAGATAACAATGGATATGTTCATTAATTTGATTCAAGTAATCATAAAAAAAGTAGTCCATCTGTTTTAGGGACGGAGAAAATTCAGACAAAGAAAAGCAGAGACAGAAAAGAAAGATCCTTTCTGCCTAGGCTTCTACATGTTTACTTAGAGCTTTTAATTACTAAACACCAATGGCAGTTGTCTTCCAAACTGCTCATTATACCCATCCTGACTCCTTCATTTCTTGTCAATTTACAAAAAATACTGAAAGTCAAATATTGAAAGTTTTTGATTTGTCAATTATATATAATAAGCTTGTAACTAAGACAATATATGCATATTAGACACTGAAAAAGAATCATGCAAGGTAATGAAAGAAAAAAGACAACATTAAAAATCATTTTTAGTACTAATATACCACATTAATAGTCTTGAGAAAAATATCAATGAGCAAGCTATTTTTATGACTTAGAAAAACAAGGCTATTTAAATTAAATTCCATTTATTCTTCCAAGAAAACTCTGATTTATGGTTTATTAGCAGGGCTATTGGTAAAGATAAAATATTTGCTGCTAGTTAGAAACCATGAGAAACGTAAGGTATTTCAAAACCTTGAAGAGAATTACATTATTAGTGTGTTTTTTTCTTGGGCATTGTTCTAATGGCTCTGAAGGATAATTGAAGAATGTATAAGGGTTTTTAGTGCTACAAGACACTGAAAGGGCAGATACTCATATTGACCCTGGAAGGTTTTATGCTCCAGGTATATGTTTTCCACCTCTCAAAGCTACTCATAAACAAGGTAGCCTCTAATGAGCCACTGCCCTGTCTACAGCCTAAACCTAGTGAAATGTTGAAAGCCACTGTGCTAGCAATGGTCAGAAAATAAGAGTGAAATGAGAGGAAGATGAAAAAATGGAATAACAAAATCTTCATGGGGTTTTTGTTTTCTTCTCTGCTTTAGTTTTATATAATCTATTTGTCTGAAATAATCCTTGCATAGTGTTTTTAGCATAAAAGCTGATGCATATTCATTAGCATATTGAATAGGGCATGAAATTTGTAGCAAAACAGTATTAGGTTTAATAACTCATTCTAGCATGCCTATCAATTAATCTTGAGTGAATTATGTGACATCCCTGAGTCAGAGTTTTATAATTTTTATAATGAACACAAGACTTCCCTGAAAGAAACACATTAGTAAGTCTATTTAACACCCAGAACAATCCTGATATATATTGTACAGTTGACCTATAGCATCACCAGCATTAGTAGTGGTGAGCAAGGCCATCAGTGGAGCTGCTGTTTATGTGCCAAACACATAGCAGAAGCTAGAGGTATCCCTTTCTTTTCTTTCTTATTTTCCCCATACGTGTATGCGAATACATGTATAGACTATGAATGAAAACCTAACCTTTATTCTTGGTTTCTGCTTGACGGTTTCTTATGTCCATCTGGTGACTAATCTTAAAATGAAACCTAGGCCCTTACTTGATTGAAATGTTCAGTGGTATACCATTATACTCAAGACAAAACCCAATCCTTTACAACGTTTCCATAATACTGCAATATTTGGTTCTGTCTAAATCTCTAGCTTCATAAGTACCATCTTCCCTTCCGTCTCCACTACCCACTTCCACTTGGCTTTCTGTGAACAGATCATTCCCACCTCAGATCATCTGGCACATCCATTTTCCTCTGTCATAAATGGTCTTTAGCCAACTTTGCTAAACCTGACTAATTCTACCTCATCTTTTTCAATTCATGTAAGCATCACTTATTTAAATAGGCTTTTCTGATATACTCTCCTATAGCATCTTATAATTTTCTGTTGTAGTATTTACTACATGTGTGTGTGTAAACATCCATACATATATAGGCATGTATAACTGTCATTTATTATGATAATTCATTTGCATTCAACATATTAACTTTATCCCTAAGGGCAATATCACTTCAGTTTTGTTCTCTATTGCATTCCCAGAGCCACCTGTTGGGAGCATCCAGAGCACCTGGTACATTTAGGCAACAGTTACTCATCCTCATTATTCATTCAACAATTAATACCATGTACAGACATTTTTCTAGGCACTTAGGCTACAAAAGATTTAAAAATGCTATCATGAAGCTACTATGTTAAATAGAAGGTAGGCAAGGACAACATAAACAAGAATTAATATAAAGCCAGAAACTAATGAGTTTTCTAAAGGTTATAAAGAAGAGAAGGGAGAACAGAGCATTTTGAAGGTATTGGTATATTTAGAGAAGAGATCCCTGTGGAAGTGACACTTGAGCAGAGAGTAGAATGAGGTAGAGGCGAAAATAATATAAATATTTGGTGGAAGAGTATTTTCATGAGAGGGAAAGAAAAGCAAGCACAAAAGTCTCCAAGTGATATTATGAAAAGTATAGCTAAAAAAAGTAAGGAGGTAAGTGTGGCTATGTGAACTATATGAGCAGGAAAAATAATAACAGAAGATGTGATTAGAAAAATGTTAGTGGCAAACCACAGGTAGTCTTATTGAATGAGTGAATTTAAAACTGCCAAGAGTCACAAATCGAAAAGGATACCCAAGAGGATTGATGAACATATTGCAATATACTAGACAATTTTCCAGAAGAAAAAAATCAATGGAGAAGATTTGTTTTTTCATAAAGGAATCTGCAATATATGAAAAGATCGGTCATAAAGGAATCTGCAATATATGTAAGGGAATTTTGATAAAGGAATTGTCATAAAGGAATCTGCAATATCCATAAAGGAAATTGTCATAAAGGAATCCGCAATATATGTAAAGATCAGTCACAAAGACATAAAATTATATTTAGCTGTTTAAAGAAGTTTAGATGACATCACATAACACTAAGGCAAGGAATACTAAGATTTTAAATGAGGGGGAGAATGCCATGAAAAGCTAGAACCTGAGGGGTTATTAAGAATTGACAACAAGGATTTCAACAAGATAAATGTTTGAATAAAGTAAGAGTGAGGGTCCTACACAACACATGTTTAGCAGAGGTAAGATCTATTTTATTTTATTTCGAGAGAAAATGCCTGGGTGACAGGTTAGAAGCTAAGTGTGGAGGGCTATACATAATCAGGACATGGAGTTTGAACCTGCTATGTTAGAGTACATGTTGAAGATTTTGTTGGATTAAAAAAATAAATCACTCTATGCTCTAAATTCAAAAGATTGTGGATAAAGAATTGAAGGCTCAAACAACCACTGAAAGGGCTAGAGGGAACACAGAAGTGTCTACTAATGATCTTAACCTTTATCTCAATGTGAATTATTTTTGTAAGCACCCCACAAAGATACTGCATTCCTCCAGAACTTCCCAACAAAGTCTCCATCTACAATAGCAATGTAAACAACTTCAAGTTATTTCACTTGAAAGTTATTTCACAGCCAGGCTCGGTGGTTCAGCCTGTAATCCCACGGCTTTGGGAGGCTGAGGTGAGTGGATTGCCTGAGCCTGCGGGTTCGAGACCCGCCTGGGCAGCGAGACCTCATCTCTACAATAAATAAAAAAATCAGCCGGTTGTGGTAGCACATGCCAGTAGTCCCAGCTACTTGGAAGGCTGAGGTGGAAGGATCGCCAGAGCCCAGCAGGTCGAGGCTGCGGTGGGCGGGAGCAGCCACTGCACTCCAGTCTGGGCGACAGACTGAGATTCCAACTCAAAAAAAAAAAAAAAAAGAAAAGAAAGCTATTTCACTTTCCATTTGCCTACCTATGTGCCTGCAAAATGTCTTCTTCTTCTCTTCCACATTCTATATCTTGCATAGATGTCTCTTATTGGCAAACTTTAACCCAGAACCATCTGTAGAAAAAAAAAAAAAACTGCTGGAAAATGAAATGCCAGGCATCTATTCCAAAAGGCAGAGCTGACATTGGAGGGAAGTGGCAATGTACTCAGTGAAAATGAACAACTCAGCAGAGAAGGAAAGATCAGAATATGTAAGTGGACTCCGGACTTTCCATCCATCTCTCCCAAGGTAGATGAATTTTAAAATTATGCTTTCATTTGATATGATATTTAATCTGAAAAGCTGATTGCATTGCTAAAATTTTAAAAAGAACAGAATGAGGAATACAGAATGAGAAACACACTACTGGTGTAAAGACAGCCCTTTCTAATAAATACATGAAAACAGCTGTCATGCCCTAATTTTACAGAGCCACAGGCAACAATTTTTTTCCAGCTTTTCTTCATATGCCATGATTATAAAAGATTTACCATTCTCATTATCCTCATCTCTTTCTATTAGTCACTCTCTACTGCTTTTATAATGTGATACCCATAATGAAGCATAGGTCTCATATGAAATCTAATAGAATACAGTGGAACTATTTTGTTCATTGATTTTGGTGCTATGCTTATATTTAGACAGCCAAAGTTTAAATTAAGGTATTAAAACTAGTTTCAGGTTTCTACCTAATATTAACAAGAAAGAATTCCACCCCAGATTTAGTAGAAAAACTGTGATGCTTTGCTATTAAATTAGCTAAGGAGAGAAAAGAAAACATAGCATAGTAGTTTTTTTTTCAAAGCACAGGTTGACTAAATTAGATGAGGACATGTGCCTGATTAGAAATGGATCAAAGGCAAATATGTATTAGAAATCAAAACATCAGATGCAAAACATTCATTTTAAATTGTTGCAATGGAGGGAAACAGAGATCTAGAAAGACAACTGGTCACTCATTTTTCTTCTATTTCACTAAAATAGTGACCATGCTCATCTGAAGAACACCGGAGCATTCATGTTTCCAAAATAATTTGAAATAACTTAAATTTCAACAGACATGACATGGCACATAAGCTATTCACTGTCTCAAAAATAAATTAATATAAAGGCATTCAGAACTAAGTGCCTTAAAATTCTTCTGTATTTCTGTTTTAAACATATTTGTCTATAAAGTATACATTTCAAAGTCTCTAAAAGAAAACAAAAGATGTTATTGTGTGATGAATTGAAGAAAAACCCAGGCAGCTGTGATAAAAAACATTTTTATTACTAAATTAATAATGTCAAACTATACCAGAAGGGACCACTATCCCTCTGGATATAGAGGCATATTGTTCTTTGGCTTAGCTAGGCCAGGAACTCCCAAAAGTAATGAAATATGCCTAATTAAATGATGGCAGTTGGACTTTGATATTTTGGTTGATGAATTATTTGTTTGCATTCATTTTATATGGTTCATATAATTTCAAAAGTAGCATCATATCTATCATTGAATACTTCTAAAGAAGGATGGATTTGATGGTAGAATTACAAATTATGTGTCTCTTTCCTTTCACATCTATATTTACATTTAACTTACTAATCTGTTTAAGAGATTAAAAAAGAAAATGAAAATAATATTGAAACACTGTTGCCAAATGATAATTAGAATACTTCCAAGTGGTTGACTTTAATTAGAGATTAGAAAAAGTGTTAAATTTCAACATATGAATTTTAAGATAAATAGCAATCATAAAGCTTAATGAGATTTATCTCATGTAATTTTTTTGCTTTTAGTTGGAAAGAAAAAGTTCCATAGAACTTTATAATTGGTTGTCTTAGTAATAACAATGAAAACATTAAGAATATTAATACCAATAGCAAAAACAGCTAGCATTAATATAGGGACTTATGCCAGGCAATGTATTAAGTGGTTTTATAATGATTATTTGTAGAGTATGTAATAAGAGAGATATGAAACCTATAACTGCTTATTCTATTCTAGAATAGAAATAATTTTTTGATTTTAGTTTACACATTAAAATCATACAATTCAAATTACTTTAAAAATCTTTATAAATATGTCAAAATACATACATACAGGGAATAAGATCAAAGAGAAAAATATAAAATAGGCTTAACTTATTTTAAGAATATACTGAGGCATATCCACTCAATTTAAACATTTAAATTGTAACTATAGTATGGAAAATCATATTTACAAAAAATAGATTGGTTGTTTTATACATTAAATATTTCCTCTTAGTATAGAAATCTTTGGGAGTTCTGGAATCCAATAATCATTGGAAAAAATAAACAGGATACAATATAAAATATGCACTATGACTGTAAGATATTTCTCCATAAGTTAAACTGGCATAGACATACAACATATAATATTCTATGATGGAGAGTTTAAAAAATATATTTTAAAGGGCATCTGTGAAAGTGGATGTTAAAAGACAGATGTGCTGGAAGTGATTTTAAAAATTAATTTACATCACTTTTAAAATATCAAATAGTCACTATTTCTGTTTTGCCTATTAAGTGTAAATAAAGCAATAATTAAATCAATTATATAATACTGCTTTTACTTTAAAATTATAAAATACTATGTAGTACATTGTATCCCATAATAAAAACGTAAATATAAAGAGTTGTTTAATGCCATCATATCAATTCTCTTTACCTCTGGATGATACAGTGTATGTCTCTATTATTACAATATTAAATTTTCTTACCATGGTGTAACTGTGGGCCACTTTCATTAATTCAATGCATCCTTGAGCATCTGCAAATGCTCGGATTCCTAAACAGTTGGATGGATGCAAAAGCTTCATGAGGAAGTGGCAGCATACTTCTACTACTTGTGGAAGCTGAAGAAGGCACGCTGCAGCAAGAAGGTTTTCAATGGTGTCTTCTTTTAATTCCAAGCAGCCTAAACATAAGTAAAGATAATTATGAAACTCTTTTAAAACATGAAATAACATTCGGCACTACTCAAAACATTAATATAAGACAAGCTATTGGAAATTATCTAAACCAAGATTGATAATCCAGATAAATATAACTTAGTAAAGGCCAGCAATTGTTTTTAGAACTTTGTATCTCTTACTTCTGGCAATGTTGATAAATTACCCAGTATATACAAAACCAGTTTCAACTAAGACACCTATATCCACTTCAGTGTAAATTATGGTTCTTCCTTTTGTTCTGAAGAAAAAAAGGGAAAAAATAAGGTTCATAATATATATTTTTAAACTTAGTGAAACAGAGATTCACTACGTTTTGGAGAATATGAGTATGAAATACCTGTGTGTGTATAAATGTATATAAATTTATAAATGCGTGTGTTATAGATTGCTAGTACTGTCTTTAACTCACTGTATTCATGTTTGCAATTATCTATAGTTGATAAAAATTAAAAATTGGTTTACATCACTTTAAAAATATCAAATAATCACTATCTATATCTGTATTGTCGATAGTTGTTTTTTGCCCTCCTTAGAGTTATTCAAAGTTCCTTTTATTTGTCTGTCTTCCAGAATAATTTATTAAAAGATGGATCTGTCACCCAGACAGAAACCAGTAGCACACCCCACAACTCTTCAGGGATTCGATAATAACCACAGAGAGCAAAGAAATGAAAAGTCCATGGACCTGGGTTGGAACTAGCCAAATTCTTGTCTACACCACCACAGACCACCAGGAAGCTCCAGTCACAGTGAGGAAAGTGAGTGAAGGGAATTCAGGAGTTCTGTGCTGCTGCAGACTTGCAGGGTTCCATGAGCCTTGTGAGACTCCGGTCCCTCACAGGAAACTACCTTACCCATAGCAGTGCTTTACAGAAGCCCATATGAAATGGTGCAGGAAAAAAAGAAAGCATTGAGCAGCACCAGCTTCTGTTTCCCAGGAACTCAACCCTGGTGGGCAGCACAGCTGCTTTCTAGCCAACCTGGGACCTCTCAAGCCCTAAGGGCAGATTCCTTGGCTGCAGACATTTCCTGGCTGTGGTGGGTTGCCTCCTCAGGCCAGCTGCACTTTGACATTCTCAAAGCAAATTGCCTGAGGCCAAGGTGGGAAGCCTAGTGAGACTCATTACACAGCAACCTCACCCTTTATGTAAACTCTCCGGTGCCAGTCCTGCACAACAGTTTCCGTGACCCTAGGCTCCTTCTTAATTCCCACTGGGGTAGCCAAGAATGAACTCTTGCAGGGTGTTCAAACTTCCCGCACAATCCCCTTGAAGGGTGTTCAAGCTTCCCCACAATCTTTTTGAAGGTCAAAATAGATAGAGAACTTGAGTAATCCTCAAGCCCTGCCCTCTGCCTAGGTTTTCTGAACATTTTCTTGGAGCAACATATATCTAAAAGAAAACCCACAACCACCATCCCAGCTGGCTCGCTCCCACAAAAGTCACCTCCTGGCTGGAAGCCATTATTATAGCCCATTGGATATAATACCTCAACTTTGGGAAAAGCCTGATCCCAAACCCCAGCTAACACCACTTTGCAAACCATTCATGCCACTACGGAAGTTATGAGCCAGTGCAGGGACCCAGCACAAGACTGCCACAGCAGAAAATTGAGAAAGTCATCACACCAAAGTTACAAATAACCAAGGGAACCCTTCAGTGTCTACATCAGCCCCTTGCCAACCTCAGATAAGAAATAGTCTACCAAAATGAGAAGAAACTAAAAATAATTCTGACAATATGAAAAAACAGAGTTTTCCAACACACCCAAAAGACCACACCAACTCTTCAGAAATGAACTCTAATCAAAAAGAAATTTTGAAATTCCAGATATAGAATTCAAAAGGTTGATTATAAAATTGATCAATAAACTTCAGAAGAAAATTGAGAACCAGCATTTTAAAAAGTTAAAAAAAAAAAACCTATATAAGACATGAATAAATAAAGAAGCATGCCAAGTAACAATTGGTATCTTAAATGGAATAATACTTTACATATCATTATCAACTCTGAATATATGGTTTCAATGACCCACTAAAAAAATACAGATTGGCAGAATAAGAAAAAAAAAGAACAGAACCCAAATATCTGCTGCCTTCAAGAAACTCACTTAACTCACAAAGACTCTAATAGATTCAAGATAAATGGGTGGGAAAAATATTTCATGCAAATGGGAACAAAAAAGAGCACAAGTAGCCATTATCATATCAGAGAAAAACAAACTTTAAATTAATAACTGTAAAAATAGACAAAGATCATTAGTACATAATGATAAAAGGATCAATCCAACAAGAAGATATAAAAAATTTAAATACATATGCACCTGACATGAGAGCCTCCAGCTTTATAAAACAAATTCTACTAGACCCAAAGAACGAGAGAGAAAAGAGAACGAGTACAATAGAGTAACAGTGGGAGATTGCAACACTGACAGCAATAGACAGATCACTAAGGCAGAAAGTCAACAAAGAAACACTGGAGTTAAACCAGACTCTAGAGCAAATTGAACTAACAGTCATCTGAAGAACATTCCAACTCAAAACTGCAGAATATACATTTTTCTCATCAGCATATGGAACATTCTCCAAAACAGAGCTTATGATAGGCCACAAATCAAGTCTCAATACATTAAAAAAAAATTAAAATTATATCAATCATCTTTTCAGATTATAGCGGAATAAAACTAGAAATTAGGTCTAAGAAGAACTCGCAAAACCAAACAAAAATATGAAAATTAAACTATCTGCTCCTGAATGATCCTTGGGTCAACAATGAAATCAAGATGGAAATTTAAAAATTATTTGAAATTAATGACAACAAGGAAGAAAGTTATCACATCCTCTGGCCACAGCCAAAACTGTGCTCAGAGGAAAATTTACAGTAGTTAAGGCTTACATTGATAAGACTGAAAGACTGCATATTGACAACATAATATCACACCTCAAGGAATTAGAAAAATTAACAAACCAAACTCAAAGCAGTAGAAGAAAAATAATGAACATCAGAGCAGAACTAAATGAAATTGAAATTTAAAAAAATACAAAGGATCAATGAAACCAAAAGCTTGTTCTTTGAAAAGATAAACAAACAATTGATAGACAACTAGCTAGATTAATTTTAAAAAATAGAGAAGATTCACATTAGCTCAATCGGAAATTAAAATGGAGACATTGCAACTGATAAATTCAAAGGGTCATATGAGATTATTATGAAAACCTCTATGCAAACAAACAACGTAATCTAAAGAAAAGAGATAAATTCTTGGGAACATACAACCCCCCCAAAATTGATTGAGGAAGAAATAAAAATCCTGAACAGAAAAATAATGAGTAGCAAGACTGAAATAGTAATTAGAAGTTTCCCCAAAACAACAACAAAAAATGCCCAGGACCTGTGAACTCACAGCTTAATTCTACCAAACTTTCAAAGAAGGACTGGTGCCTGTTTTACTGAAGTTATTCCACAAGATTGGAGAAGAGGGAATCCTCCCTAACTTATTCTATGAAGTCATAACAAAGTCAGAAAAATACACAATCAACAACAACAAAAAAAGAAAATTACAAACCAATATTCCTTATGAACACTGATGCAAAAATCCTCAACAGAACTTAAAAAAATATATTCCATGAAAAGTGGATTTTATCCCAAGGATACAAGCATGGTTCAACATACACAAGTAAATAACCATGGCCACTATATAAACAGAACTAATAACAAAAATCATATGATCATTTCAATAGATGCAGAAAAATCATTTGATAAAAACCCAGCATTGCTTCATGATAAAAACCCTCAGCATAATAGGCAAAGAGAAACATTTCTCAAAATACTAATAGCCATATATGACTATCCTGCAGCCAATGCAATTCTGAATGGAGAAAAGTTGAATGCACCCCCTCCCCCGACCCCAGAACAAAGCGAAGTTGCCCACTTTCACTACTCCTGTTCAACATAGTACTGGAGATCATATCCAGAGCAATCAGACAAAAGAAAAAGTATATCATATCCATATTTGAAAAGAAGAAATCAAAGTATCTTGGAGGCTTATGATATGATCTTACACCTAAAGGATCCTAAAGACTCCTTTAAAAGACTCCTAGACTTAAATAAATTTAGTAAAGTTTTAGGATAAAAAATCAACACAAAAACTAGTAGCATTGCTATACACCAATAGCAACCAAGCTGAGAATCAAATCAAGAACTCAGTTTCATTTACAATGGCAGCCAAAAAGCTAAAATACCTAGGTAAAATGTCTCTATAAAAAGAACTAAAAAACACTGTTGAAAGAAATCTTAGCAGTCATACACAAATAGAGAAACATCCCATGCTTATGGATGGAAGAAGTCAATATTGTTAAAATGACCATAATAGCCTAAGTCATCTACAGATTTAATGCAATCCCTATGCAACTACCAATGCTATTTTTCACAGAATTATAAAAAACAACTCTAAAATGTATATGGAACCAAAAAAGAAAAAAGTTGTATACATCACATTACCTAACTTCAAATTATACTGCAAGGCTAAAGTAACCAAAACAACATGGTAGTAGTACAAGAGCAGGCACATGGACCAGGGGAACAGAATAGAGAATCCAGAAGTAAAACCTAATACCTACAACCAACTGATCTTTGACAAAGTGAACACTTTCTTTTTTTTTGACTTGGAGTCTCACTCTGTCACCCAGACTGGAGTGCAGTGGCTGCTCCTGGCCACCACAGCCTCGACCTACTGGGCTTTGGTGATCCTTCTGCCTCAGCCTTCCAAGTAGTTGTAACTACAGGCCCGAGCTACCATGCCCGGCCAGTTTTTGATTTATTGTAGAGATGAGGTCTCGCCAAGTTGCCCAAGCCGGTCTTGAATCCGCTGGTTCAGGCAATCAATCCACTCGCCTCAGCCTCCCAAAGTGCTGGGATTACAGGCTGAGCCACCGAGCCCAGTCAGCAAACACTTTCACTGGGAAAAGGACACCCTATTCAATAAACAGTGGAAAAATTGGATAGCTACATGCAGAAAAATGAAATGTGATCCCTATCTTTCCCCATGCACAAAAATTAACTCACGATAGGATAAAGACTTAAATGTCAGAACTGAAAACCAGAAAAATCCTAAAGGAAACTCTAAGAAAAACTCTTTGGGATATCAGTCTAGAAAAAGAATTTATGACTAATACCCCCAAAACAAATGCAACACAAACAAAAATAAATAAGTGGAACTTAATTAAACTAAAAATCAACTTCTGCATAGCAAAACAAATAATCAACAGAGCAAATAGGCAACCTACAGTGTGGGAGAAAATATTCACAAACTATACATCTGACAAGGAACTAATATCCAGAACCTGCAAAGAACTCAAACAAATCAGCAAGAAAAAAGCAAATGACTCCATTAAAAAGTGGGCAAATGACATGAGCAGACCTCTCTTAAAAGAAGATGTACAATTGTCCAATAAACATTTGACAAATGCTCAGCATCACTCATCATCAAGGAAATGAAAATTAAAACCACAACGAGGCACATCCTTATACCAGTCAGAATGGCCATTATTAAAAAAAAAAATAGATGCTGACATGGATGCTGAGAAAAAGGAAAAATTATACACTGTTGGTGGGAGTGTAAATTAGTATAAGAGCTACGGAAAGTGATTTGGAGATTTCTCAAACATTTAAAGTGGACCTACCATTTGATGTAGCAATCCCACTACTAGATATCTACTCTAGGAAACAGAGGTCATTCTATAAAAAAAGACACCTGCACTTGCAGATCATCACAGCACAAATCACAATCACAATCGATCAGCGGATAATAAAAATGTGGCGCATATATACTCTGGAATACTATTCAGCTATCAAAAAGAATGATATAATGCATTTTGCAGCAATTTGCATGGAATTGGAGAACATTACCCTAAGTGAACTAACTCAGGAACAGAAAACCAAGCATTGCATGTTCTCACTTATAAAAAGCAAGGATATGCAAAGACATAGAGATTGGTATAATGGACACTGAAGACTCAGAAAGAGGTGGGGGAGATGAGTACAATATGCACAGGTGGGGGTGATAGGTACAATTAAAACCCAGATCACACTATTTATAACCCCCAAAGTGTTTGAAATAATAATAATAATAATATAATAATAATAATAATGATAGGTTTGTTTCTCAAATATTTATATAACTCATCTTTGAAACATTACAGGCTTAACTGTCTAGAATTCATTTATAATTAGCAATTCAATGTCTTTGAGAGTTTTAGAGTCATGCAAATTTTCTAAGTGTCTGAGTGAGTTCTTATAAGTCATATGTTATCAGAAATGATTTATTCCATTTTTGTGGCACAGACTCTTCACTAAAAAATAACTTCACTCATTATCTCAGAACATGAAGTCAGATCACATTTCTCTTGCATTGGGTGTGATAGGTGCTTGTTTACGAACCATGATCAAAAGAGATGTGCATTACTACCAGGGCGTAGGCATTTTTTGTTTCTTTACTCATGCTCTCTCTTCTACCAGAAAATTAAAGTTGATAATAAAATCTGAGTGAATGAAAGAAACACAAGAAAGAAGGAACCTGGGTACTGAATCTACAGGTGGAATCATTAACTACAACTAATAATACTAACACAGTAAACTTAAGTATTAGAAAATATAGATGATGGCCATCCTGACTGGAGTTAAGTGGTAATTCAGTGTAGTTTTAATTTGCATTTTTTTGATGAATATTGAGGCTGAAAAATTTTTTTATGTATCTGTTGGCTGCTCGTATGTCTTTTTTGGAGAAGTGTCTATTCATATCTTTTGCCCACTTTGTAATGGGGTTGTTTATTTTTTTCTTTTTGGCACGCTTGATCCCTTGTAGATCCTAGATGTTAGACCTTAGTCAGACATACAGTTGGCAAATATTTTTTCCCAGTCTGTGGGCTGTCTCCCTGCTCTCTTGATGGTTTTTTTGGCTTTGCAGAAGCTTGTCAGTTTGAAAATTTGCATGAGTCTAAAACTCTCAAAGACATTGAAAAACTTGGGGTTTTGATTAGAAATTGATTGCCATTTTCAATTTCCATAAAGGTGTCTCCTGCATTTTCTAAGGTTCTTATAGTTTGAGGTTTTATGTTTAGGTCTTTGATGCATTTAGGGTTGATTTTTGTATATGGTGATAGGTAGGGGTCTTGTTTTAATCTTCAGCATGCAGTCAGCCAGTTTTCCCAGCACCACTTACTGAATAGGTTCTCCTCCCCAGTGGTTGGTGACAGAGACTTTGTGAAGATTATTTGGTTAAGAAATTGAGATTTTGCTTCTGGAATCTCTATACTCTTTCATTGGTCTATATTCCTGTTCTTGTATCAATACCAGGATGTTTCAATTATTGTAGCTTTAAAATAAAGTTTCAAGTCTGGGAGTGTGATACCTCTGCTTTTTTTTTTTTTTCTGATTCTTTCAGCTATTCGTGGTCATTTATGTTTCCATATGAATTCCTGTATTATCGTTTCCAGGTCTGAGAAGACTGCTGCTGGTAATTTAATAGGTATTGCATTAAATCTGTAGATTGCCTTGGGTAGGATGGACATGTTAACAATGCTGACTCTTCCAATCCGTGAGCATGGAATAATTTTCCATTTTTTTGTGTAATCTTTGATTTCTTTGAGTAGTGCTTTGTAGTTTTTGTTGTTTTTCACATCTCTGGTTAGGAAGATGCCAAGGCATTTGATTTTATTTGTGGCGATTGTGAACAGGACTGTGTTTTTATTTGGGTTTCTGTTTGTTTATTGCTGGGGTATAGAAATGCGACTGTCTTTTGCACATTTATTTTATACCCTGAGTTTGCCAAACAACGGTGTTGGAGAGGATGTGGCGAAAAGGGAACACTTCTACGCTATTGGTGGAAGTGTAAACTAGTACAGCCTCTGTGCAAAATAGTGTAGTGATTCCTAAAAGATCTAAAAATCAACATTTCATATGCCCTCGCAATCCCCGTACTGGGAATATACCCGGAAGAACTCAAATAATTCTATAAAAAAGATACCTGCACATGTACATTTATCACTGCATTGTTCACAATAGGAAGGACATTGAATTAACCATGCTGCCCATCAAAAGAGAACTGGATAAAAAAAAATGCGGTAATATACACAATGGAACTTTGTGCAGTCATAAAGAAGGACAAAATCATGAACTTCACAGAAACCTGAATGGACTGAGAGTCTATAATACTGAGTAATGTATCACAGAAACAAAGAATTGAGTATCACATGTTCTCACTCAGAAGCAAAACTTTATCAAGTATTATAATACTATAAGAAGAGGATTGGCAGTAGTGGGACTATTCCGGGACGGGGGTCAGGATATACCTACCTCATTAACAAGGGTACCTGCATAATGAACATTTGTATACCTAACCCTGAATTGTATCCCACATCTTTAAAATAAATAGTTTTATTTGTTCTTCAGTCTTTTCCTACTCTAAATTACAGTTTTTAATGCATACCAGTTATGTGTATTTGTAATTATGTGAAATTTTTCATATTATTTATTATTTATTTTTTCCATCTATCATTTCCATTTTGTTAAGTTAATATTTTCAGTGGATTATCTAATTGAATAATAAATTCAGATATTCAATATTTTTTAAGTTAGTGGTAAAAGATAAGGTCTTTTAGAAGTTTAGTTTTGTATATTTCACTTAGAAATTATTGGCCTTGCTGAATATGAAGATACATGCTTACATTAATGCTGGAACATTATTGCTCAGTTTTATTTAAATGATTCTTCATTCCTACATTTTCTTCTTCTTTGTTCTCCTAGTGACTATTCCTAAAGAATAAATATTGGATCATCCCTTTATTTTCTCCATGCCTTTAATTTTTTCATATATTGCAATCACTAATTCTCTCTTCAGCATATTGAATTTTTGTTGTTTAATCATAATTTTTTAAAATTGCAAGACTATTTTATGTTTACTTCTATAAGTTCTTTCCATGAGATTTGTAGCACAATGTTTATAATATTTTCTTATCTATATTGATATTTATGGATATCTTCTTTGGTATTTTTTTTTTTTTTTTGAGTTGGAGTCTCACTCTGTCACCCAGGCTGGTGTGCAGTGGCACGCTCCTGTCCACCGCAGCCTCGACCTGCTGGGCTCTGGCGATCCTTCCGCCTCAGCCTTCCAAGGAGCTGGAACTACAGGCACGCGCTACCTCACCAATTTGCCCAGGCGGGTCTTGAACCTGTGGGTTCAGGCAATCCACTCACCTCAGCCTCCCAAAGCGCTGGGATGATAGGCTGAGCCACCGACCCCAGCTGACATTTCTAAAGAGCTGTTTACTCCTGACTTTCTAATAATTTATATAACCTTTAATTCTAGAAGTTCTTCCCATGGTAAAAGTTCACAAGATTTTGATACATTTATAAAACATTCATTCTGATTTCAAGATTTTAAAAATAATTTTAATAATGTTTTATTTGCTTCTTCTTCTTCTTCTTTTTTTTTTTTTTTTTGAGTTGGAATCTCACTCTGCTGCCCAGGCTGGAGTGTAGTGGCATGCTTCATGGCCACCACAGCCTCGATCTGTTGGGCTCAGGTGATCCTTCCGTCCTAGCCTGGAACTACAGTTGCATACCACCATGCCTGGATAATTTTGTTTATTTATTTATTGTAGAGATGAGGTTTTGCCAAGTTGCCCAGGCTGGTCTCAAACCTGTAAGTTCAGGCAATCCTCTAACCTCGTTCTCCCAAAGTGCTGGGATTACAGGCATGAGCCACCATGCCTGGCCAACAATGTTTTCATTTGTCCTTGATTATCGATTTCTTCAATTCCTACTCTGTCTTTATATAATTTCATATTTAGTTTTAATTATAATTAATTTAAAATAAATGTCTATGCGCTCAGTTAAAAAAAAACTTTGAGAATTTTAGATGCCTTTAGGAGAAAATAATTTTCTGTTTTATTAACTTTTCTTAGTCTTCTAACTTAGACTGAAATTTGATTTTTTCAAGCTAGTTTTACTTATATGTTTTTTCTTTTTGTCTGAGTAAAACATACATTGCAGTTTCTTATATTCAGTCCCTAAGTACGAGAATATTTTAATTTATTTGCGAATTTAGAAGACAGGTGCACTAAATTTGAGACTCCAATATAAGATTTCAGGAAAAAAATAATTTTATTTAATTGTTGTTATTAATACACTGTTCACTATTTGAAATTTAAGAGTATATTCTTGTCAGCTGGTGTTTATCTTTGTGATGCTACTATCATTTTTTATTATATTTCTCTTTTTTTATCGTAAACAGTTTTATGATATAATAGAAAAGTTGTCTATTCCCATAACTTTATCATTCAGGGACAGAATATTTATTAAGAGGTTTTTCATGAGCATAACAACTTTATTTTTCCACACCAAATTTTATTCTAGAATTTTTTTACCTATAAAAATGTGTAAGAATAGTACAAAATATCATATACCCTTCAAATATTAATATTTTGCATATTTACATGTGTGTGTTTATGTTACCATTGCAAAATTATTCAAGAGTTACTTCCAGTCATCATATTTCACCCCTAAATGCTTCAGCCTGTATCATCTAAGAACAAAGATGTATTTCAACATTGTGGTGATGTAATTATCACACAAGAAATTGGTACTATAATATTTTATATAAATGTATATTTTCCCAAATGTTTGAACAGTTTGTTTCATAGCTTTTTTCATTCAATTCAGGAACTAATCAAGGACTACTACACATTCCATTTACTTATGTTCCTTTGATCTCCTTTAATCTAGAATATTTCCTCAGCCATTCTGTCATTCACGATATTTGTATTAGTTAAAGAATTCATATTAGCTGTTTTGTAGAATTTCTCGGTTTGGACTTACTTCTCCATGGTTACATTTAGGTGAACTTTTGTCAAGGACACCACATAGGTGATTTCAGTGCTGATCAGAAGGCTCATGTCACTGTGTTTCACTGTTGGTGGTGATCTGTTTGAGGCCTTATTTAAGGCGGTATCTACTAAATTTCTTCATTTAAAAAAAATTATTTTGCTTTATAATTCATGACTAATTTGCTGGGTGATGGAAACTTTTGCTTTAAAATATGACATTTCACTCAAAATTTAGCATGTTTAAGAGAGAGAATTATTATTTTTTAGTGTGAGTCTCACTCTGTCACTCAGGGTGGAGTGCAGTGGCACAATCATGGCTCTCTGCAGCTTCTATCTCCTGGTTAAAGTGATCATTCCACTTCATCCTCCCAAGAAGCTGGGACTAGAGGCACATGCCACCATGCCCCACTATTTTTTTATGTTTATTTTTTGTGAAGATGGGTTCTTGTTATGTTGACCAGGCTAGTCCTGAATTCCTGGACTCAAGCAGTCCTCTTGCCTCGGGGTCCTGAAGTGCTGGGATTACAAGCATAAACCATCATGCTTGGCCAGGTATGACATTTTATTGATGAGTTTTAATGAAAAAGTAAGCCACCAAAGGAATCTAATGCATGCTTCCAACTGAAGCATATTAGTTGAAAGGGAGCTGATAAATTGGAGACAAAAAATTGAAAAATCTAGTAAATACAGTAGTATTAAGATACTTTCTGCCGGGCTCTGTGCCTCAGCCTGTAATCCCGCGGCTTTGGGAGGCTGAATTGCCTGAGCCCGCGGGTTTGAGACCCGCCTGAGTAACTTGGCGAGACCTCATCTCTACAATAAATCAAAAAATGAGCCGGTGTGGTAGCGCGCGCCTGTAGTTCCAGCTACTTGGAAGGCTGAGGCAGAAGGATCGCCGGAACCCAGCAGGTCGAGGCTGCAGTGGCCAGGAGCAGCCACTGCACTCCAGTCTGGGCGACAGAGTGAGACTCCAACTCAAAAAAAAAAACAAAAGATACTTTCTATTTCATTTCCAATTAAATTAGATGTCTAAATTTTAGCTTTGATGTTAAAGAGGAGCACCATAGAAATAATAAAAATTAAAATAATGATTCATTCTAATTAACACTCAAAGAATCTGCTAAAATATTATCAAGCAGTATAGAAATGAGACTCAGATCAGTTAAGCAGAGGAGATACTTGTTAATACCAATAAAATTATTCTGTTACTATTTCACATTATATTAATAACATCATCACAGAATTTTAGGTTGTCAAATAATATCTTCATTTGAAGTTGAAGATTCATACTAGTTAGAATGATTGTAAGACTAATTATATCAGTACTAATAATTAATATATATTTTACAGTTTAAGGAATCCTCTATTAAACAAGAAAAAAGTATTATATAAGTTACAGAAACCTATATCAGTTTTAGGTGATTTATGAAATATGTACCTAAAGTTACAAAATAAAATAAAATAGAGAAGATAATAGAACCACATTTAAATCTGTTATTTATTTGCAACTGATAAGTATGATAATTTTTAGTTTGTATATATATATGTATATCTATATTTATATATCTATGTCTATATATATTTTTTCCAAATATTGTCATGATTTAAAACCTTCAGAGTAATTTTACCTAAATTGTTTAGTAAGGTTGTCAAGAAGATGGTTACCTTCTTTTTGGTATAGATACTGTAAAAATCATATAAAAGGTATAAATGTTGATGATATAGTTTTGTTTCATCTTGCTGTCATTTCAAAATGTTGGGAAGGAGGCTTTTTCTAATTTAGTTAACTATTGGCCACAATAGAATTTGTGCAGAAAATAATTAGCACAGAAGGCCTAAGATGCTGTGCTTGAAAAGCCCTGCCTGCAAGATTTGACCTTACCTGATGTCTGAGATCTTAGAATTTCAAGAAGATTCCCAACATTAACTGGTGCAAATGACTCACTATGCCTAAACTCTTTGTACAATGTGGATTATGCTGAACACCCATTTTCCATCTGCAATTTTGGTATGTGCTAGACAGAGACTAGCTTGTGTGATCAACATCTAATAAAAACTCTGGGCCAGAGTCTCGAATGAGCTTTCTTTTTGGTAATATCCACTCACTTTGTCACAACTCATTGCAGGTAAAATTATGCACATCCCGTGGGAGTCCACTGAAAAGGATCTCTTGGAAGTATGCATCGGGTGTTTTCTGGTCTTCTCCCCATGAATGATTTCCCTTCTTAGATTGTGCTAAGTATTATTTTGCAATAAAACATCATAACCATTTAAATAGCTATATGCTCAATCCTGTGAGTTATCACAATAAATATTTGAGCCTGGGAGTTAATCTTGAGGACTTCCCATCACAGCACTCTAATCAGAAGTTTAGGGTAGTAGGGGAATGCAGAGCTATACTTTGCTCACAGGTTGGAGGTCCAGTATTGTTAAGATTTCTTTATAATCCCAAATCGATCTATAAATTTATCAGTATCATATTTAAAATCCCAGAAGTCTTTTTGTTGAAATTGCAAAACTTATTCTAAAATTCATATGATAATGCAACGGACATAGAATAACATAACAATTTTTAAAAGTAGCAAAGTGGGAATAGTAGTACTACTTGACTTTTTTTTTTCTTTTTTTTTAAATTATAGATTCAGGGCATACATATGCAGGTTTGTTGTATGGTTATATAGTGTAATGCAGGGGTTTGAACTTTTAGTGAACCTATCACCCAAATAATGAACATAGTATTCAATAAGTAGTTTTTCACCCCTTTTTTCCCCTCAAACTTTCCTCTTTTAGAATCACAAGTGTATATTTTTTCCATCTTTATATCCATGTGTACTCCTTGTTTAGCTCTCATTTGTAAGTGAGAAAATGAGTTTATTTGACGTTTTGTTTCTGAAAATCAAATACATTTCCTTTACTTTGGATAATGGCCTCCAGCTGTATCCATGGTACTATGAAAGACATGATTTTAATCTTTTTTATGGCTGTATAGTATAGTATGTATAGTATACCACATTTTCTTCATCTAACCCACTGTTGATGGACACTTAGGTTGATTTTGTGACTTTGCTATTGTGAATGGTGCTGAGGTAAACATATGAGTGCAGGTGTTTGTGATAGAACAATGTGTTTTTCTTTGGGTAGATACCTTGTAGTGGGATTTCTGGGTTGAATGATAGTTTTATTTTTAGTTCTATGAAAAATCTTTATGCTATTTTTTGTAAGGGTTGAACTAATTTACATTCCCACGAGCAGTTCATAAGTGTTTCCTTTTCTCTGCAAACTTGCTAACATCTGTTGTTCTTTGACTTTTCATTAATAGCCACTCTTGATTAGTGGGAGATGACATCTCATTGTGGTTGTAATTTGCATTTCTCTAATGATTAGTGGTGCTGAGCATTTTTTTATATACTTGTTGGCTACTTGCATATCTTCTTGTCAGAAGGCCTGTTCACGTTCTTTGTCCACTATTTAATAAGGTTATTGGTGATTTTTCTTGTTGATTTGTTTAGATTTCTTTTGGATTCTTGATATTAGTCCTTTCTCGAATGCATAGCTTGCAAAGATTTTCTCTCATTCTGTAGGTTGCCTGTTTGCTTATAGTTTATTTTGCTGTGCAGAAGGTCTTTAGTTTAACTAAGTCTCATTTTTCTCATATTCTTTTTATTGTATTTGCTTTTGCACTTAGTCATAAATTACTTGCTTAGGCCAATGTTCACCGAATAATTTTTCCTAGATTTTCATCTAGAATTCTTAGTTGTAGGTCTTTGAGTCTTCAATGTGTCTAAAGTTAATGTTTGTAATATACTGAGAGGTACAAGTCCAGTCTTATCCTTCTATATATGGTTATCATGTTTTCACAGCACAATTTATTAAATAGGACATCCTTCCCCATTGTTTATTTTTGTTGACATTGTCAAAGTTAAGTTGGTTGTAGGTGCATGGCTTTATTTCTGAATTATCTGTTCTGTTCCATTGAAGTATGCATCTGTTTTGTGCCAGTGCCATACTGTTTTCATTACTACAGTCTTGTAGAACAGGTTGAAATCAGGTAATGTGATGCCTCTGGCATTGTGTTTGTTTGTTTGTTTTGCTTAGAATTGTTTTGGTTATTCAGTTTTTTTTTATTCAATATGAATTTGAGAATACTTTTTTTAAAATACTATAATAATGATGTAATGGGAATTGTGTCAAATCAGTAGATGGCTTTTGGCAGTATAGTCATTCTAATAATATTGATTATTTCTATCCATAAGTATGAAATGTTCTATTTATTTATGTATTCTATGATTTATTTCATGTGTGTTTTAGATTTCACCTTGTAAAGGTCTTTCACCTCCTGTTTACATGTATTCCTAGGTATTTGTGTGTGGGGAGAGGTTGTAAGTGAAACTGAGTTCTTGATTTGATTCTCAGCTTGAGTGTTTTTGGTGTATAAAAATGCAACTGATTTTTGTGCATTAATTTTATAACCTAAAATTTTACTGAAATCATTTTCAGGTCAAGAAGTTTTTGAGGGGAATCTTTAACATTTTCTAGGTATAATACATGTCATCAGCAAACTAAGGAACATGACTTCTTCCTTCTCATATGGATGCCTTTTATCTCTTTCTCTTGCCTTATTGTCCTACTGTGGGTTTGTCATACATGGCTCTTATTATTTAAAGGTATGTTCCTTTGATGCCTAATTTGTTAAGGGTTTTTATCATGAAACAGCGTTGGATATTATTGAATACTTTTTCTTCATCTATTAAGATGATTGTATTCTTTTGATTTTAATTCTGCTCATGTGGCAATGACATTTATTGATTTGTATGTGTTGAACATGCTTTTGTATCCCCAAAATAAAACCCACTTGATCATGATGAATATTTTTTGCACGTGCTGCAGGATTCAATTTCGTAGTATTTTCTTGAGGATATCTGTGTGTATATGCATCAGGGATATTGACCTGTCGTTTTCTTTTTTTAGTTTTTTATGTCATTGATAGATTTTGAAATCAGGTTTATATTGGTTTCCCTCCACCTCACTTTTTTTTTTTAGTTTAGGTAAGATTGGTCCCAGCTCTTCTTTGTATGTTTGACTATGAATCTTTCTGACATTGGACATTTTTTTGGTGGATAATTTTTTTTTTTTATTACTGATGCAATTTCATACTTCATTATTGGTCTGTTTGGGATTTCAGCTTCCTCCTGTGTCAATCTTGGGAGGTTGTGTTTTTCCAGCAATTTGTCCATTTCCTATAGGTTTTGTAGTTTATTTGTATAGACATGTCCCTAGTGGTCTCTGAGAATCTTTTGTATTTTTGTGGCATCATTGATTTTGGGTTGTTCTTATTTTTATAATTCCTTTAGGTGTAGTGTTAGGTTGTTAATTTGAGGTTTTTCAGTCTTTTTGGTGTAAGAATTTAGCACTATAAACTTCCATCTAAATACTTCTTTTACTGTATCCTAGAGGTTTTCATTTGTTTGTAAGTTTGTTTTGTATATTGTGTTTCTATTTTCATTTGTTTCATTAAAAAAAAAATTCTTCCAATTTTCACTGTTTTCCCAAAAGTAATTTTGGAGCAAGTTGTTTAGAGTCCATGAACTTGTGTGGTTTTTAGAGTTAGTATTGGTATCACATTATCTGACTCAACAGTCTGATGAGTATATGATGTGGGGATGATCATTTTGTATAGTATTTCACATGTTCTCTGAAATTCTTGTACCTTGATGTTGACCTCTCTAGCAAGATTAAGAAAATTTTCCTGAATTATTCTCTCAAATATGTTTTCCAAGTTGCTTACTTGCCTGTCTTTGTCTTCTTTCCTAGGAATCTCAGTAATTCATAATATAATTTCATGAAGGCTTTATTTCTTTTTTAAAAAAAAATTCTTTTTCTTTATTTTTATCTGACTAAGTTAATTTGAAAGATTGTTCTTCAAGCTCTGCAATTATTTCTTTTGCTTGGTCTAATCTATTGTTAAAGCTTCTCTTCTGTATTTCGGATTTCTTTTAGTATATTTTTTAGTTCCAAAAGTTCTACTCTTTTTGTACTGACTATCTCACCTTGTATATCCTGAATTGTTTTTCTGATTCTTTCTGTTGAACGTCGCCCTTCCTTTGGCTCTCATTGAATTTCCCTGTGATTCATATTTTGAATTTTTTATCTGTCAATCACACTTTTTCATTTAATTAGGATCCATTGCTAGAAAGCTAATGTGATACTTTAATAAGTATGAAGACTCTCTGGCTTTTTGTATGGCCAGAGTTCTTGTCCTGATTACTTCTCATCTAAATGTGCTGCCACACCTTGTTTTTTAATTTGCTGTTGTTTGGATGGAACTTTTTATTTTATTTATTTATTTATTTATTTATTTAGAGATGGAATCTCATTCTGTTGCTCAGGTTGGAGTGCAGTGGCACGCTTATGGCCACCATAACCCTGACCTGTTGGGCTCAGGTGATCCTTCCACCTCAGCCTTCCAAGTAGCTGGAACTACAGGCACACGCCACCATGCCCAGCTAATTTTTTAATTTACTGTTGAGATAAGGTATCACCAAGTTGCCCAGGTTAATCTTGAACCTGCGGGCTCAGGCAATCCTCTCACCTTGACCTCCCAAATTGCTGAGTATATAGGCATGAGCCACTGCACATGGCCTACTTTTATTTTTTGAGTCGGAGTCTCACTCTGTCACCCAGGCTGGAGTGCAATGGTACGACTCATAGCTACCGCAGCTTCCACCTGCTGGACTCAGGCAATCCTTCTGCCTCAGCTTTCCAAGTAGCTGGAACCACAGGCAAATGCCACCACACCCGGCTAATTTTTTATTTGTTGTAGAGAAGTCATGTTGCACAGGCTGACCTCGAACCTTGGGCTCACGCAATCCTCTCACCTTGCCTCCCATAGTGCAGGGATTACAGGTGTGAGCCACCACGTCCAGTTGGATGGAACTTTTTTTAAAATCATTTTCTCCTTGGTGGTATATGTTATTTATGATTGTTTGACTTCATATCTGGGTGTTTTCAGAGGGCTGAAGTTCTGTATGGGTTCCTTGGTTGTGGATAGTTTTTGTGAGGTAGCTTTCTCAGATACTGCTTGTGGCAACGTATTGGATATGAGCTAACACACTAACTCTTGTGGGTCTAAAGGTACTGAGATCTCAAGAAACTTATCTCATGCACTAGCACTAAGCCCTTTCACCAGCAGGATTTTATTTGGCGGTGAAGCTCAGGCTGCAGTCTAGTAGGTGGCACGTACGAATAAGAGTCAGCTTACCTCAGATAGAGGTATGGCAAGTGAAAGTACCCACTCTAATGGGTGGGGATAGGAGTGAGATGTTGGAGAAAATCATGTTGGGGTGCCCCTTGGGGAAAGGGATGGAAGTACATGACATTCTTATGCTGAACAGGCAAGAATGGGATACACTTCCCTATTACACACCTGTTGCAGGGCTCACAACCTTCAATCCATGTAGACTTTGTCAACTGGTTCCCAGTCATGGTGCAGCTTTGGTGGCTACCACCAAAATGGGTTCAGGGCAGAGCCTCCTTGCCCAGTTGACAGCAGACAACTCTGAGGCTTGTGTGTCTTCACTAGCTGTGACTGGGAAAAATGTTTATAAATCATATATCTGATAAAGTATTGTATCCAATATTTTACTGCTTCAGAGGATGTACATTAAAAACACAATGTACATTACACATCAATTAGAATTGCTGGTGGGAATTTAAAATGGCAAAACTACTTTAGAAAACAGTTTTGCCTGCCTGGTATTGGTACAGGAACAGGCATACAGACCAATGGAATAGGATACGGATTCCAGAAGCAAAACCTCAATTTCTCAACCAACTCCTCTTTGGCAAAGCCTCCACCACCAACCACTGGGAGGAGGAGAACCTGTTCACTAAATGGCCCTGGGAAAACTGGCTGACCACATGTAGAAGATAAAAACAAGACCCCTACCTATCACCATACACAAAAGTCAACTCTAAATGGATCAAAGACCTAAACGTAAAACCTCAAACTATAAGAACCTTAGAAAATACAGGAGACACCCTTATGAATATTGGAAGTAGCAACCAATTCCTGATCAAAGCCCCGAGTGCCCATGCCATAAGAGATAAGATAGACAAGTGGACCTCATCAAACTGACAAGCTTCTGCAGAGCCAAAGAAACCATCAAGAGATCAGGGATACAGCCCACAGACTGGGAAAAATATACTTGCCAAATATATATCTGACAAAGGCCGAACATATAGACCTATAAGGAACTCAAAGGTGCCGAAAGGAAAAAACAACAAATAGCCCCAATACAAATTGGGCAAAAGATATGAATAGGTACTTCTCAAAAGAAGACATATGAGCAGCCAACAGATACATGAAAAATACTCAGCCTCACTAGCCATCAAAGAAATGCAAATTAAAACCAAACTGAGGCCAGGCTCAGTGGCCCAGTCTGTAATATCAGCACTTTGGGAGACCGATCGAGTGAATTGCCTGAGCTCGCAGGTTCGAGACCAGTCCAGGCAACTTGGTGAGACCTCATCTCTACATAAATTAAAAAATAGCTGGGTGTGGTAGCACACACCTGTAGTTCCGGCTACTTGTAAGGCTGAGGCGGAAGGATCGCCACAGCCCAGCAGGTCGACGCTGGGGTGGCCGTGAGTGTGTCACTGCACTCTAGCCTGGGCAACAGAGTGACACACACACACATACACACACACACACACTGAGAGACCACCTAACTCCAGTAGGATGTGGGGTAAAGGGAGCACTTCTACACTTTTGGTGGGAGTGCAAACTAGTACAACCTCTGTGGAAAACAGTTTGGTGATTCCTAAAAGGTTTAAAAATCGATCTTCCATACAACCCCACAATCCCTCTACTGAGAATGTACCTGGAGGAACTCAAATCACTCTATGAAAAACATACCTGCACACACATGTTTTTATAGCATTGTTCACAATAGCAAAAACATGGAACCAACCATCCTTCCCATTGAAGAAGGAGTGGATTTAAAAAATGTGGTACATATACATGATGCAATATTATGCCATAAAAAGGGACAAAATTATGAACTTCACAACAATTTGGATGTACTTAGAGTCTATAATACTGAGTGATATATCACAGAAACAGAGAACTGAGTATCACATATTTTCACTCATAAGTGGACCTTGAACAATTATCATAATACATAAGAAAAGGATTGCCAGTAGTAGGAAATTCCAGATGGGGTTGGGGGGAGCGGGATTGGTAGTGGTGGTATTCTGCCACGGGAGGGGGAAATACACCTCATCAATTAGGGTAACTTCATAATGAACATTTGCATACTTGACCTGAATTGTACCTCAAAGGGAAAAAACATTAAAATAAATAAATAAATAAAATTAAAAAAGAAAACAGCTTTGCGCTTTTACCTCTTGTGTAATCCAACCTCTTCTACTTTTTTTTTTTTTTTTTGAGTTGGAGTCTTGCTCTGTCACCCAGACTGGAGTGCAGTGGCCGCCCACGGCCACCGCAGCCTCAACCTGCTGGGCTCCAGCGATCCTTCCGCCTCAGCCTTCCAAGTAGTTGGAACTACAGGTGTGCGCTACCACGCCCAGCTAATTTTTTGATTTATTGTAGAGATGAGGTCTCGCTAAGTTGCCCAGGCAGGTCTGGAACCCGCGGGCTCAGACAATCCACTCACCTCAGCCTCCCAAAGGCGTGGGATTACAGGCTGTGTCACCCAGCCCGGCCAACCCTTCTACTTCTAAGTATTTCCTCAAAGTGAAAGAAAGAAAGGAAAGAATACATTGACACAGAGGCTTGTACATGAACGTTTATAGCAGATATACAGGGGGTGCCCAAGAAATGTATACACATTTTAAGAGATGTTATCTGTGTATTACTTTTTGAAGTTTTGAATTGTATTACAGTAGCAGTATGCAGCTTGATCACTCAACCGTCCTTCCACTATTTTCTTTGACTGTCTTGCCTTTTGCATGATGATGCTACCATTCATTTGATTAGTGTCATCTTTTGGACAAATGCCATTCTTAAAATAAGTATACATTTTTTTTAGCACCCCTGTATTTTGTTATGGCCCCAAATTGGAAAGAATCAAAATGTTTATCAAAAGGTGAAAAGATAACCAAGCTGAAGTGCATCTATTCAGTGGACTGCCCCACAGTAATAAAAAGAAAATAACTTTGATGTATGCAGCATCATGGTTAATAATGGTGAGTGCAAAAATAATTCAAATAAATGAAAAGCACTAAAGAAAAAAGAGTACAAATTTTATTATCAAATTTAATGAAAATAAAATTCTTTTAAAAAATTCAAAGTAATCTGGTATGAAAGAAATGAGATTACTACTGCCTATATTTTGAGTGGAGATAAAAAGGGGTAACATGATAGATTACAAAAAAGGGCATGAGAAAACATTTTAGGACAATAGCTATATTTATTACTTTGATTGTGGTGATGGTTTTTATGAGCTATTACATCTGTCAAAGTTATCAAATTTTATTCTTTGTAACTATGCAATTTATTATATGTCACTTATTTACCAATAAAGTTTACCAGAGAATACTCAAATGTATTTTAGAGAGAGATTTAATTTAAAAGTTTTGAGTTGACAAATAGATATAAATATTTTCAGATGGCTTAAATTCAAATAAAATCATACAGGCATATGACATAATTTAGAAAAGTTGAGGATGATGTTCTTTTTTCTTAAAGTTTACAATATATAAAACATGAACATACGCATGGCAAGTCACATATGCTATTATCATTTAATATATAGAAAAGACATTGTTAGTATAATTTTAAAAATTTAAGCCTATCATACAAAATGATGCATGTATGTGTGTGTTTGTAACTTTGCTTTTTTCAGAGTAACATTTGAGAAAAGATCCAGAGATACCATGTCAGTGTAATAACAGAAGTTTTAATATATTTCAATAAAAATTTAACCCAAATTCATTTACTGGACCGACACTAATCTTTATAATTCAAATTTAGCAAACATCTCTCAATTACTTCCTATAAAAATAAACAAATTGAATTTTTACAGGTTAGATGTAATGGTTTAAATTTACTTATTCATAACTTTGGAAGTTAATTTGGGTATTATAAGCATCGTTTGTCTCAAAGAGTTAAAAGTGTTCTATTTTTTAATACTTGAACTATTTCCAATGAAAGAATCTATTTGTAAAAGCCAAAAGGCACAAATGGAATTTTAGTGAGTGTTGAGCTTGAATGCACACAAATTAAGCTACCTCATGCATGCTATATTTCTCTATATCTGTAACCTGGCCACTTCTCTGACAGACTTAGATGGTAAAAAGACAAAAACCTGCCAAGAATTTTTCTTAAAAGTTAACTTTAAAAATTGAATGCTGTTAATTTAAAAAGTAGTTCTGCCCTTGCGTTCACAGTTGACTTTCAAGGTATACTGTTTCCAAATAGGCTTTTTAAGAGGAAAAATCTACATGCTTTTACTTATATTCTATAGAAAATTGGCTTAAAAATACATGATAGCCAGATTAAACTTTGGATACCTAAGGAGTCTAAGTTTTTAATATCAAACACTCAGAAATTGTTTTTAAATAATAATAAAATAGTTATAATAGCTCTTAAAAAGTCTAGAAGAATGTTATGTTTAGAATTCATTAACTGAAAGAGTCAAACCATCATCAAGAAATAGCCATCTTCTCTTTTTCAGTGTCCCTCATAGTTGCCATAATTTCAGACTTCAGATTCAGATAAGAAAGCATCCATTGGAAAAAGGAATATACTATTCCTTTATGTGTATTTTTCTTCCATTAGTAAATAAATCCTTACCAAAAAATTCTCAGAAGTATACCTCTATATGGCTTTGGCAAAGATTGTGTCAAATGACTATACCTAACTCTATCATTGGAAAAGGGGTAAGACTCAAATGTACAACAAAACAGGAATAAAACATGTGCTTATAAAAAAATCTGAGTCTATGTTGTTATAATTCTTATTAGACACACTGCCCTCTGTTAACAAATGTGCTGCCTGCCCATATTTCATCTATATCAGTTATATTGAAAACGTATATTTCCAAAAGTCTTATATTAGAAATGTGCATTTCAACAAATGCAAAACTGCTTATAAAACCTGCAAAGTAAATTAAATCTTGTCTGTCATCATTTTCTCTCTTTTGAATGGAAAGAGAAATAATATTGTCACTCTAGAAATTATAACAAACATCACAATTGATATTTTTAGAAACTCATACGGATTTAAAAAAATATATTTTTGCATTAGAATACTTCCAGATTTACAGAAAATTGCAAGATAGTTCAGAGATTTCTCATACAACATAGCATCTGGTTTCTTCTGTTATTAACGTCTTACATTAATAGCATGGTGCATGTGTTACATTAATGAACAAACATTGTTTTATTACTATTAATTAATACTATTAATTACCATTAATAACTAAATTACATACTTTACTCACATTCTTCAGGGTTTTTTTCCCTCTAATGCCTTTGTCTGTTCTATGATCTCATTCAGGATACCGCATCTAATCTACTAGTATTGTCTCCTTAGGCTATTCTTGTTTGTGGCAGCTTCTCAGACTTTATTTTTTTTTTTTTTTGATGACTTTGACAGCTTTGATGAGTATAGGTTCAATATTTTGCAGAATTTTACTCAGTTGATATTTTTCTGATTATAATTAGACTGGTATTGTGGCTTTCTGGTCTCATCACATTCTATCAAAGAAGCACTATCCACATGACTTATCACTGTTGATATTAATTGTAAGTATTAGGAGAGGTGGAATATGTCAGATTTCTCCACTGTAATGTTTCTCTTTACTGTCTTTATATGTACTGTACTCTCTGAAAGAAAAAAAAGACAAAACCCCTATGCACTGCCCACACTTAAGGAGTAGGGAGTTAGTCTCTATCTCCTTGAGACTGGAATAGCTACATAAATGATTTCAAATTCTGGATTAGAGATTTTTCCATTCTCCAGGATTTATAAATTCATTTAATAATTTATTTATATCACTAATTTTGTAGAATTTTTTGAATAAGTGTTTCAATAAAGGCAGGGAGTTACGAATATTTTGATTTATATCATTTGATAATTTTTAGTAGGCTTACAATTTTTTTTTTTTTTTTTTT